>NC_037688.1:74689055-74689409 GCF_003255815.1 Theropithecus gelada
CTTTTTTTTTTTTTTTTTTTTTTTTTTTTTTCTTGAGACTGAGTCTGGCTCTGTCGCCCAGGCTGGAGTGCGGTGGCCGGATCTCAGCTCACGGCAAGCTCCGCCTCCCGGGTTCACGCCATTCTCCTGCCTCAGCCTCCCGAGTAGCTGGGACCACAGGCGCCCGCCACTTCGCCCGGCTAGTTTTTTGTATTTTTTAGTAGAGACGGGGTTTCACCTTGTTAGCCAGGATGGTCTCGATCTCCTGACCTCGTGATCCGCCCGTCTCGGCCTCCCAAAGTGCTGGGATTACAGGCTTGAGCCACCGCGCCCGGCCTGGGCACCATTTCTTTCTTTCTTTTTTTTTTTTTTTTT
>NC_037688.1:74989440-75104440 GCF_003255815.1 Theropithecus gelada
AACACCTCTTCACTGTGTGTGATCTGGCAAGTCACGGTACCTCTCTGTGCCTCAGTGTTTCCATCTGGAAAACAGGGGTAAATATACCTACCTCCAAGAAGGGCTGTGCATCGTATGACTGGAGATGTACCCAGGGCAGGGGCTGGCATGTAATAATCACTCAATTAATAGTAAGCATACATGTTGATACGTTTATGGAAAACTATACCTTCCTTCAAACATCAGTCTTTCCGAATCGGTTCTTCAGAGGAAGAACCAAAGTAAGGCAGAGAAAGAAAAATTGCAACTTTTTGCCATCCCTGGGACCCACCCTGGACCCACACTGGACACTGGGTGAGAGAATCTTTGGCTTCTGCATTCCCACTTTCTTCCCTAAAGCTCTCTGCCTTCCAGCCAGAGAGGCTGCCTAGCTCATCCTGCAAACCGCGGCTGCATTGCAGCAATGACTTGCCGCCTCCTGATTTAAAGCGAAGGGCACTAGGTTTATCCTCGCAAGATGGAATTTTACAGCGGCGAATAATGGTGGAATCCTGACATACCTCCTCAATCTATGACAGATTTTGAACAACCACCCACTCCAGGGATGACTGGGGTCAGGAATTGTTAGGGTATCAATTCTACTTTCCCACTGCTGCAAGACTCAAACTCTAAGACTGAAAAGAATTAGAATTCTGAGGAGTTTTAAGGCCATTACTGGTGATGGAAATGCCTCCCTGTGGTTTCTGGTCACTTCCCTGGCGAGGGAAGGTCAACCACCCCAGTTTGATTTGGGTTCCCCTGTCAGGACCACCACGGGAAAGCAATCTCCCAGGGTAAGAAGCCAACCTTACAAGTTCCCCAGAACAGGGAACTTTTCTACATCCCTGGAGACTTGCCCTAGGGAATAGTTCTGTGATCCTTCTGTATCTTCCCTACGATCAACAAAAATGTAGTTTCAACTTCCAAAGTGTGTGGGGCCCTGCTACATAGAGGGACTGCGGGGGATGTCATCAACGGAGAGTAAACCAGATACAGTTCTTGCTAACCCATCTCACTCTTCCCCTGTTACCAGTCTGACAACTCCATCCACTCTTTGCCAGGGAGAAGTGGCCCAGGATCAGAGGTTCCACCTGAAGGAATGTCCCATAGTCCTTTTCAATCTGGTATCCTATGCTTATAGCTGGAGAAGAACCACCCCCACCCCCAAAATAGCCCTTCACACAACAGTGAAATTAACTTGAAAATAACTAACCTTCTCTCGGTAGTAAATACATCAAGAGTCTGGAGGGGTGTCAGTCATGATCCACCTGTGCTAAACTAGTAGTTCTTTCTTCTTCATTTAAAAACAGTGTATTGGCCAGGTGTGGTGGCTCATGCCTGTCATTCCAGTAGTTTGGGAGGCCAAGGCAGGTAGATCACCTGAGGTTAGGAGTTCGAGACCAGCCTGGCCAACATGGTGAAATCTTCTCTCTAATAAAAATACAAAAATGAGCTGGGCATGGTGGAAGGCGCCTGTAATTCCACCTGCTCACGAGGCTGAGGCAGAAGAATCGCTTGAACCCAGGAGGTGGAGGTTGCAGTGAGCCGAGATCACGTCACTGTACTCCAGCCTGGGTGACAAGAGTGAAACTCCCCCTCAAAAAAAAAAAAAAAAAAAAAAGTTTATCACAAGGTATGAGATGATCCTTTACATGGTTTAACCTCTCCTCAGGTATTTCCAGTTTTAGCAGGTCACTGGGGATTAATAACAAACAAACCAAACTTCAAAGAATGGAGATTGGGATATGAAACCAACCAAGGGGAGGCAAGCTACCTACACCAGGAAGGACAGTTAGTCTCCTCTACAGTCAGTGCTCTTTATTGATGAGTACTCCTGTGTGACTCTGCAGTGGTTATCCATGTGCTTCTGCTCACTGCTAGAAATCTTAGAAATGAATGTTTCTATAGGACACACAGAGTTATCAGATCAGAATAATCTAGAATAGGATCCTAGCAGGTGGATTTAGGGAAAGCTCCTCAGCCTTCTTCTCCTGTACATGCCTGGTTAGAAAAAACACTTTTAAAATCAGATCTGAAGTTTCTTGGGGTGCCTAAATTTCAAGAGAAAAATGTATAACTGTAACAAAAACATATGCGGAAGGACATTTCAGTATTGTATGGTTAAAACCCTTGGGTCAATTTTCAATATCCTTGATGCAATTTATAGAATACCACTGGGACACAGCACAGATTTTTGCCTGGAAAGCTAACCTCTGGCAGGGCATAATGAAGCATTCCTAATTTTTTTTTAAGCTGTGGATTCTGAGAACCTGGACTGAAATAACTTCTTTTGGATACTTTCTTAATAGTAAAACAAACAAACAAACAAACAAAAAAAAACTTTATGCAATGATTTTGACCTTTTGTAAAACAAAATCTATGCCTTCACAGGACTTGGTTTTTGTTTTATCTAAAAGCATCCTCCAATTTAATTTGCAAAGTACTTACTGTATGTTCCCTTAGTGCTTTGTGACCTTTTCTTAAAAGGAAGCTTTGAATTCAACAAAACCAAAGCAGCAGAGAACACTGCAACCTCCTTGCATTTTTTTGGGGCAGGGAAGGGTAAGTGTGTTTGTTTTAAAAAGTAAGTCAAATAGGTAATAAGGTACAAGTAGCAGTATGAAGAGTGCCTACAATGTCATTCCAAGTGCTTCTCTACATAGCCTCAACATAGCTCTTCAGTGAGTCCACTGAGCTGGATCTTCTGTCCGTCCCTAGCCTTCAACATAAACCTTCTACTGTCAGATGCCAGGAATCTTCATCTGTACTTCTCAGACTTCCGTGCTTTTAACAAATTCCTTATAATTTAAGGATGGCAACTGGGGTCAATTTATACCACTACCTACCCACTCTAGCCAGAATGGAATTAATCAGTTTCAGTATTATCCTTTCCTATTGACCTGGAATCCTCACAAGCATTCTCAACACAGCCAGTAGGCAATGATTCCCATTTGATTAGAGTTGAAGGGAATCAGACCTTCATGCCATTCCTGCTCTTAGAGTTAAACCATTTGAAACTGATTTTTTTTTTTTTTTGGACAAATAGAATTGAATGTTGCCAAGTTCATGTGGTTCAACTTAAACAAAAAAGTGGCTTCCCTTGTCCTTCTCCAATGTAGTTTAAAAGTGACTAGTCCTCAGGGGTGAATTAGTCACCCCCTATTCTATGCTCTGATCTTACATTTTTAAACCTCCCTGATAGATCCTTCGTGGTCCTGTACTACAATTTTCTACTTACATATTGGTCATCTGAACTCCAAAATCCAGCTGGGGTAGAGCCAAATCATATGCATCTTTTCATCCCCAGCACCTAGCAAAATACCTGCTCCTCAGAAGGATTAATGCATATGATTGAATTATAATACATTTTTTAAAAGAACTCTCCACTTCTATCTTTGCTAAAAAGTGTTTTTTTTTTTTTTTCCAACCAATCCTTCTACCTATTGTTCATGGCAGGAAATTTGCATGCCTAAAGTTTAAATAGACTTACAAACTACATCTAACTTTTATAGATTGAAATAGCTTCAATCTATTTCACGTGTTGTCTCTTCTTTCCTGGTTCTTATAAAGTTGGCTCATCCAGTCTAACAAGAAACCTGGGCAGCCCGGACTGTCGATGACTGTATCAGCACCTGGCAGAGACTGAGCTCCATGGGACAGACCTCAATCTCAGAATAATCAGAGCCCGTTCCAAAACCTGTCACACTTGCCTGCTCTGAGTGCTGGGTCATCAGCATCCCCACATCCTGGCAAGATGTCCCACAGCCACTCTCCAGCAGGATTTGGAATCCTCCAGTGAGGAAGGGGTAAGCCAGGGTCAAGGCCTCAGATTGGGCATCAGAACCCTTTCTGCTCAGCCACAGTCTCCCTGCAGTGTGTAGGGGATCATTCCTGGCCCCTGAAGGGGCCGGGACAACCCTAGAAAGTATGCTTCCCATCACAGACAGGAAGAAGGAAGTGTTGAAAAGTGTTTACTCTGCTGCCAACCCTGAAGTGAGGAAAACTGGACTCAAACCGGAACAGCAGTGCGGTTTCACCCCTCCGTGCCTTTGCAGAGGCTTTGTCTTTTTCCAGGAAATCTTTTCCTTACTCTAGATAACTCCTTTCTGGATTCAGCTCTGCCTTCTCCTAGAAACCCTATCTATGTACCTTTGTGTGGCCAAGTTCAGCTTCCTTTCTCTGCTTTTTAAAATTGTGTTGTTGTAATTTATTTAGAGAGTGTCTTCCCCCATTGATGCTACTAATTCAAAGAGATCAGGAATCATGTGTTTATCTTCCTATCCTCATGCATTCAGGAACCTAGACTAAGAGGCAGGAAGCAAATGAAGAGAGAATCCAAAGGTTTCTGATAGGCAGTCGTGCTATACTTTCAAGAAATAAAGTTAAAATGCAGGATGGGAAGCAAGAAAAGGGTGTTTTGGCAATGTCTGCCCCTTCCCTTTTAGTATCAAGTAGGCACAGTTCCAAGCCAGCACATGGTGAATAACTAGAACCTTTCCTACATAATTTCCAAATTAAAAAAAAAAAAATGTGAAAGGAACATCCCAACTGCCTGGCAACTGGGAGCGGTCAGTTAGCTTCATGAGCTCCAAGATGAAGATGTGTTAGAATATCTGAAGGATCCCCTGGAAGACGCAGAGAGCAACAGCTAGACTTTATGAAATAGCTAAGATGGAATGAGTATTTTGGGTACCTGTGCAGGAAGTTTCTGTATATGTCTTCCACTGTCTGTACCTCTAATACAGGAGTTATTAAGAAATTAAGGCAGATAGTAAGGGTAAACGTTCTAGGTGGAAATTTTCCTGTCACAAGAAAGCACCCCCAAACCATCTCTTTTCTAACAGAAAAGACTGCTTGAAGAGCTGGGCAGGAAAGCTTTGATATGCAAATACCAGCCATTAGAAACAGGGTTCACTCAGTATGGTGATTCCTGCTGTCTTCTCATCACTACCTGTGCCCAGTGTAATGGCCACCTCCAGATAACACCATGTGTTCAGAACATCATGGCGACCCGCATTTACATATTAAAGGACTAAGGTGGGAGGGCCAGGTTTTTTGCCAGCTACGCAAATGACACACCTGGCCAAACCAATCCCCTGGGCTGTATGCAAATCAGACACCACCTCCTCCAGCCTCCCCTATAATCTACCACTTCTCTGCCACACACAGGCTTTCTCTTTGTTCCATGCCCCTTTCCCTGGTCTCTGTACGGGGAAGCGGTTCTTTTCTTGCTTCCTCCTTTCTTGCCTATTACACTTTTCGCTTCTTAAAACCACTCCACGTGTGTCCGTGTTACTTCTATCAGTGCAAGACCAAGAACCTTGACATTCCTCCTCTACAAACCTCTGTGTGCTGGTGCAGAGTCACACAAAAATAGAACTCTCCACTGAGATCTGGCTTTCCTAATGTCACTCAGCCAAGGAAAGAAGCTTACTCTGGAAAGAGGGCTAAGAGGAGCACCCTAGAACCCTGCAGGGCAACGGCTGAGTGAGTACAAGCGCTTATTAGTCCTTCTGCCTCTAGTGTTCAGCTAGGAGACTATGGTGTAGTGAGTATTGTCATTCATTTGGCAGGTACTTATTGGCATCTACTAGTGTATGTGCCAGGCACTGTGCTGGGCTTTGGGGCACATCTGTTGAACTCCATGTGCTTTTCCAGAGCATGACACGTTATCACTTTTAGTGCTCATATGCTCAGTAACAAATGTATACATGAAAAGGAACAAAAGAATGATTCTGAATATCAAACCAAACCTTAGTCTACATAACTAGTCACATTGCTCACTAAGTATAATTATTTGAGAACAATTTTTATTAGATAAAACTATTATGGTTTTGGCCAAAATTCTATATTTCTGCTAAATAATGCTATCATAACTGAAAGTTTAGTAGAAATAGGAATCAATGCTAGAAATGTTTCGATTCTACATCAAGAAAAAGCTTTCTTCAATATTTGCCGAAGAATATTTACTTTGCATTTGTCCCTCCATAACAGGGGTGTGATGTCATTAGTCCTTCCTTACTGACATTAAAAGAGGCACAAAACAACTAAGTCTTTTCCCAAAAGCTTTACCAGAGGTAAATTTTAGATGAAAAACAAGTTGTTTGGGTTCCTAAATTGTCACTCATTTCATCAATGAGTCCTTCCTTCAGTCCATTATGGTAGAATCATTTTTAAATGTTATAACTCTGAGTACTTCAGAATGTGACTACTTGCAGAGAGGTCTTTAAAGGTGTAATTAAGTTAAAATGAGGCCATATGGGTGGGCGTTAATCTGACACATCTCCTTACAAGAAGAGATGAGGACACACAGGGAAACCCACGTGAAGACAGAGAAGATGGCCATCTGCAAGCCAAGGAGAGAGGCCTCAGAAGAAACCAACCCTGCCAACACATGATCTCAGATTTCCAGCATCCAGAATTGTGAGAAAATAAATTTCTGTTTAAGCCAGGCTTCCCCAACCCCCGGGGCCACAGACCTTACTGGGCCACACAGCAGGAAGTGAGCTGCAGGTGAGCGAAGCAAAGCTTCATGTGTATTGACAGCCTGTCCTCATTGTTCACATTACCGCCTGAGCTCCACCTCCTGTCAGATTTTCTCAAAAGTGGGAATCTTATTGTGAACTGAGCATGCTAGGGATCTTGGTTGTGTGTTCCTTATCAGAATCTAATGCCTGATCTGTTACTGCCTGCCATCACCCCCAGATGGGACTGTCTAGTTGTAAGAAAACGAGCCCAGGGTTCCCACTGATTCTACATTATGGCGAGTTGTATAATTAATTCATTATATATTACAATGTAGTAATATTAGAAATAAAGTACACAAGAAATGCACTTGAATCATCCTGAAACCATCCCCCTTACCTGATCCGTGGAAAAACTGCCTTCCACAAAACCCAACCCGGGTGCCAGAATGGTTGGGGACTGCTAGTTAAGCCACCCAGTCTGTGATACTTTGCTATAGCAGCACCAGCCAACTAATACACCTACCTACCTTATCATGAGGGTCCCCGATAAAGTGACCCCCAAGCCTCAAACTTCTCTTGGACCTAGAAGCCAAAGAGGTTACCATGAGGTCCCTATCGATGGAGGTGACTGCTTTCAATTGACAGATTTATCCAAAATTTACCCAAAGCCCCAATAGACTGTGGATAGTTTTACAGTCACGCAGTTTTCGACATCAGACTAGCGTTGAGCTAATCCACGTAAGAATATTTTCACAGTTAATCCCTAATGCTTTTATACCAGCCTGAAAGATGAACTGCTCTGAAGGGTTATTGGTAGAGTTTTAAGTATAAGGATATTTCCATTTGGGCACAGATGTTGCAGAAAAAATGTTGCTCGGAATGTTTACTTCTTATAAATCAAATCATGTTTTAATTGTACCAAGGGATTTCCATATTTAAAGGGGCCCTGAAGCGAATCTGTCTATAGTGTAAATAATCCCTCACTCCAATTTATTTTTATAAGCTTCGGTTTTTGTAATATTCAAGAAGAAATACACCACTGCTTGTTTGTTTCCTCTTTGTGCTTTTTATTTTTACATTACTTGAGACTTTTTGGAGAAGTCACAAGAATAATACAAAGAAGAACAATTTGTTCCTTGATTGTTTATTGTTTGAATATTTTAAGGACTCACTCAAACTGTTCACTTAATCTCCTGCAACCAAAATTTAGGCTAATAGTGGCATTGACACAAAATATTTAACTTAATATGATAAATCTAACAACAACAGCTCCCAAAGTGTTTTACTGAATCCCTGAGAACCACTGGGTATTCTGTCCAACTTCAACTTAGATTATCATTTACTCTTAATGACCCTCTAGGACTGACACTATTTTTATACCCATTTAATAGATGAAGATATTGGAGCATAGAGAACTCTTTGTTCTTGTCCGAGGTGACTCAGATCTTATGAGGCTGACGGCAAATCATACCAACCAGATTCCTGGACTCATGGTTCTAACAGTCATCTTCTAAATCAAGTGCTGCCCAACTACAGACTTTTGGCCAAATCCAACCTCTTCCCTGCCCCAACCCCCGGCCCCCCACCTATTTTTATATGGTCTGTGAGCTAGGAATGCTTTTTACAATTTAAATGGTTGACAAAAATCACAGCAACATTTCACCAGTGAAAATAGTATGAAACTCAAGTTTCAGTATCTAATAAGTAAAGTTTCATTGGAAGACAGCTACATCTATTCATTTTTGTGTATGGCTGCTTTTCTGCTAAAATGACAGGGCTGAGTAATTGCACAGAGACCTTATGGCCTGCAGAGGCTAAAGTGTTTACTGTTTGGCCCTTTACAGACAAAGTTTGCTGATCAATGTTCTAAGATCCCTTTACGGCTTGGAACAATGCTAACAGTAACTGTCTCTCAGTACACCATTAGCCCTTCCCCAGGGAAATGGCACTAAGTATTTCAGAGGCTATCATTTGATCAATACTTGGCAAAAAATTAATTTTATTTCATTTTTGTTCAAACTTTTTAAAAACACAGGCTTTTAAAAATACTTGCTCAAAATTTATTTTGAATTCATTGTTTCAAAACAATAAAACAATTAGGCCAGATGTGGTGATCCTGCCTGTAATCCCAGCACTTTGGAAGGCCAAAGCAGGCGGATCACTTGAGGCTAGGAGTTCAAGACCAGGCTGGCGAACATGGCAAAACCCCATCTCTAACAACAACAACAACAAAAGTCATGGTGGCATACACCTGTAACCCCAGCTACTTGGGTGACTGAGGCACAAGAATTGCTTGAACCCGTAAGACAGAGGTTGCAATGAGCTGAGCTTACACCACTGCACTCCTGCCTGGGTGATGGAGACTCTGTCTCAAAAAAGAAAGAAATTCAAAAAGTTGTTCCATATAGTATTTGTGGAGGTGTATCAATTTGCTACAACAAAAACAATGGAAATAAGTTTTATCTTGCAAGATGGTTCTCCCTTAAAATTATGGGTGTCAATATATAGATAAGAGGACTACTAGGGCCTTGCTTCTCAAACTCTACTATGCTCCGAATCGCCTGGGACTCTTCTAAATGCAGATTCTTATCTAGGGGGTATGGGGTGGGGCCTGAGACCCTGCATTTCTCATAGGCTTCCAGGGGATGCAGATGGTGCTGACAACAGTAAAATGCTAGGGACTACATGGGAACCTCAGGTACAGCTAATACTGACAGTGCCCATTAAGGTGGCACTGGGTTTCAGGTGCTATACAAGATGTACTCTACATATATGCTTTTTTCTTATCAAACCCAAGAGGAAATGAAAGCTCAGAGACAAAGTATAATAAAGCTAAACTATAAACCAGTTTTGTCTGACTCCAAAGCTTAGACACTCTCTCTCAAAGCTACACCTGTTTATCAATGGTGATACTTCGTCCTGAGTTGATAAAAACACAACCTTCAGCATGAGAATGATCAATACCCATTACCCCCTTTACAACAAAGCCACATCTAAGAATTCTGAAGCTGCCATCTGGCTGGAAACGCCTGACTCTTCTGGGCTACAGATGTTAGCTAGAACCTCCTGATTATGTTTACGAATTTGTAATAGGGTTTTAAATCCAACCAAGGAAGCCTTTGGGCAAAATGTATCTTCTACAGATAAGAAAAATCCTACTTGCAAGATTGGAATAAGACATAGAGGAGGAAAATGCAGAGAGAGGAGAAATAGTGAATGTTTGAGATTTCTATAGTGTTGTTGAAAAAGCATAGGCTTTGAAACTTTTAGCTTTGTTTTGGTTCCTGACCTTGCTGACTTCAAGTGAGTTGACTTCGGGTAAATCGCTGTACTTCTCTGAGCCTCAGTGTTTGCATCTATCAAATAGGGACAAAAATCTGTACTTTATCGAATATTACTGAGGATTAGAACTACGGCATGAAAGTGTTTGGCAAATAGTAATCAGTAAGTGAATCAACAATAATCATGGAAATAGCAATTGTTATTGGGTATCTAAAACAATGATGCTCTGAGGACTTATTTTGGATTTAAGAAAGGAAATAGCAAATTTAGAGCTATTCAACTATTTTGTTTGGCCACTAAACATAATGCTAAACATAATAGTTAATGGCAAATATTTTAGTATTAAATGAATTGCAAGCACTTACATTTGGGAGTTTTAATGTGATAAGACGTGTCTAGCTTCTAGTGGGAAGTCAGGGGACAGACCGTGGGTGTCTGGGTGAGGATTCCTGTCCGGCAGAGCCACTGTGGGCAGTGGTGAGAAGCTACTTGCTATAATCGAGACATAGTGCCTCCAGTTTGGGATATTTCACTTATTTATCTCTCGGCCTGTTCCTAAAAACATTTTAGTTTGCTGTCTCTGATTAGGAAAAAAATTAGAAACTGTCATTCAACTGAAAACAGTGGAGTTTACAAGTCTCTGCAAAGAACCTAGAAGGCCTTCTATACTCTTGACTCATCTTAGGAATAAGAGCCTCTAAGATGCTGTAAGAGCCTGAAAACCTATCTAGAGAGGCTTCTCGATGATTGCTTCTTGCATATTTCAAGTACTATTACAGAACTATTTAGGAGGGACTCTATTAGTGGAATGAGGAGGAGATTCTTCATCTTGAATTGCCCTCCCAAGCCTTCTTAGATTAGGCTTCAAATTTTGACCTCACTTTTTTGGTGAGTAGAAAATACACGTCACCTTTCAGTCTCTCAAAGACTGATTGGATGAAGTTGTCTATGCCTGCCACAACATACACACACACACTCCCCCTTCCCCTGTTCTGGGTAAAAACAAACATAATATTTCAGCTAGTAAAAATCATTTTCAAAAATGAAAGAGAACTAATAGGGAGGATTTCAATCTGTACAATGCCACGTGCACATCAAACAAACACTAGAATCATACAAATTTTTTTTTTTTCTCCAGAGGAAATATCAGTGATATTGGGGTGTTCGTGTTTTAAAATGATACTGGGTTTAATACAATAAGTGTGCATCGATTAACCTTTGCGTCAGATTTAAATATATAACCCATTAACTAATCTCTCAACAAAATAACAGCCGTTGGCATTATTCTTTGAATAATCCTTGTTTAGTTTCCATAATGGTATACAGTTTAATGAAAAACTCATTAGAATGTAGCATACGGCATAATTAATTCTGGCTGATTCTTTTGGTGTAAATAGCTAATGCAGATGCGGAATTCCATTTTCCACTGGCTTTATTAATTTTTCATAAACCAATATTTCCACTGTAATGGGTTATAACACTTCCATGGAAGTTCCAGAAATGCATTAACTGTCATCGATGTAGTCACTCAAAGTAGGGTTTTACCATTTGTCAGTTGGTTTTTCCAAACTACATTTTCAAAAGACAAAGAACAGGACAGCTCTGTTTTATACTTAGAGAATGAGTATCTACATATAATTAACAGAAAGGGTATTAAACACTATTGGGTCAATTTATTTGTATTTACACACCAACTTAATTGGTTGGGGGAATAAGAGTGAACAATAAATTTTGAAAAGAACAATAAAAATGGGAAGCAAAAACTCCTATGAATTAAAGAGTTTATAATCTAATCAGTTTAAAACATTAAAAAAAGTCATGTCACCTTGGGTTTGAAATTGCCAGTAATTTACTTTCTTAAAAGATCTAGACAAAACCAGGAAATAAGTTTCACAATAGCCTTTGTCTTAAGCACTAGATTAGTAATTAAGAACCCAATCTCCAGGGTTGCTGAGTAGTTGATAATCTGTTCCTAAGTCTCCCAGCACCACAGGGCTTAATGCACATATTAGTAATAATAAGAGTCTTAATTATAAGACTGTTATTCACCATGAGTATACATGCAAGTGCTAACTCACCAACAGGTGTTTTGCTTACTTATTTTCATTTTTTATTACAATTGTTATTTTTAATAGAGCTTTCAATGGCTGCCTGCCACTGAAAGGATAAATTCCAAAATTCAGATTTCGTTATGTAAAATTTTAAGGTCTTTTGCAACCTTTCTCTAGAAGGTACTCTCTGACCTCAACAGATCAATATTTCTCAGCCTTTGGAAAAAACGCTAACTTGGCTCAGAAATTCCCATCAGTAGGTATCAGGTGAAGATCAAGCATGTGTATTATTTTTAAAGTTTTCTCAATGGATTCTAAAGATAAAGGTTGAGAAACACCTTGGGACCCTACCAACCACCTCCATATTCCCTCCTGCAATGATCTTTACCCACTTTCTTGCCAGGTGAACTCTTACCCTTTAAGACTCAATTTACACCACCCCTTTGACTCCTAATGCAAAGAGTCTTCTTGTTATTTTGGCTCTAGCAGGTATCACTGTGTACTACACACTCACTGATAGCTTGTTTTGCATCCTTCTCCTACCCTGTTGACTTTTAGAGGGAAGGCCTGGGTTAAGTTTGCTACCTCGGCACCTAGTTACGGTGTCTAGTGCCCAACACTATGATTCTGCAATAAAAGGTGAATTCATGGAAACAAGTAATAAGTGTTAATACATGGTCTTCTTTCTTTGACCCTTCCCTGATGAACATCAAACAACTGAACGCCATCCAGCTAAGATCATGGGTTCATGCAGTACATAGCCGCTAAAACTGTGCAATTTAAAAAACCCAAAGAAAAACTCCCCAGGGCTTAACCTGGTGGCTTTATTACCACTGAGCTCTTCGAGCCAAGCTCAGGCAAAGTAGGGGCACTGTTTTTGCACAGTGCATAAACTGAGAATGGCATTCACATTTTACATGTTTGAAAAAAAGCAACTATTTTGTGACACATGAAAATTGTATACAATCTAAACTTCCATGTCCTTAGTTTTGTTGGAAAACTGTCATGCCCATTTCTTTACATCTTGTCTATGGCTACTTTTACACAGCAATGGCAGAACTCGGTAGTTGTAACAGTGATCATAGAGATCACAAAGTTAAAAACACTGGCCCTACACTGAGAAGTTGTTTGCAGACCCCTGCTTTAAGCTAACAAGCTGCACATTGTTTTCTCTTTCAAAACTAAATTTGGCTTGTTTTTTCCTAGAGTCAAGCCTACCCAGTGGTACGTTTCTTATGCCATCATCATCCTCATTACTACCATCATTATGGATGTCACTATACATTGCAAGTTTACATTTTTTTTTTTAATGGTTGTCCAGGGAAGGGTTGACTCTAGCAGGCCTGGGCTACCTCAAACCTTGAATATTTTCCAAAACAGCTTGTCCTTAGGATTGGACTTTGGCCAGATCCTGGGAGATGAAATATCAGCCCTTAGAATATTCTCTGCCTGATAAGACTATTTTTGGGCCAGGCATGGTGGCTCATACCTTTAATCCCAGCACTTTGGAAGGCCAATGTGGGAGGATTCCTTGAGGTCAGGAGTTCAAGACCAACCTAGCTAACGTGATGAAACCCCATCTCTACTAAAAATACAAAAATTAGCTGGGTGTGGTGGCGGGCACCAGTAATCCCAGCTACTTGGGAGGCAGAGGTTGCAGTGAGACAAGATCACACCCCTGCACTCCAGCCTGGGTGACAGAGTGAGAGACTCCATCTCAGAAACAAAAAAATTGTTACTGTATGCCTGAGGCCTCGGACCACACTATACAGGTTTGATCCAATTGTTTATGGTAACCATTTATAGTGAATTCCTGTTCCTCACACCTCCATAGCGTGGGCTGAGGTCTGAGTTGGTCAGTCATGCAGGTGCAGCTTGCCTATGTGAGAAGCCTCTAATAAAAACACTGGACACTAAGGCTCAGGTGAGCTTCACTGATAAAACTATGCCTGTGCTATCACATGGCATGTCTGGAAAAATGAAGCACATCTGTGTGACTCCACTGTGAGAGGATACCTGGAAGCTTTCACTGGGTTTCTTCTAAACTTCACCCCATGCACTTTTCCTCTTTGCTAATTTTTCATCTGTATCCTTTTGTTGTAACAAACTAACTGTGAGTGTAACAGCCTTTTTGAACTCTGAGTCCTTCTAATCCATCATAGAACCTGAGAGTGGTCTTCGGGACTCCCAACACAGTTGTGTGGCATAAAATCAAAGTTTATGCTTTTTCCCTTCTGGAGTCAAACACAATACAATGCTCCAAAGAGGGAACATTTACATGAAAGTCTTCAAATTCTTTCACTGCCATTGATGACTGCAGCTGTCCATACATTCTTAGTGGTAGCAACCAGTGGGGCATGAGAGTTGTTAAGGTATTCCATGAATATGTGGCATCTTGAATAGCATCAATGAGGACAGAATTTCTCAAACCTAGCACTATTGACACTTTGGGCTGGATAACTATTTGTGGTCAAGGAATGTCTTGCACATTGTAGGGCGTTTTGAAGCATCCTTGGCCTCCACCCACTGGATGTCAGCAGTGAACGACCCTCCCCAATCCCCACCCCCCACCACCATCCAAGATGTAACAATGAAATGTTTCCAGAAATTGCCAAATTCCCCTAAGAGAAAGGTCACTCCATGTTAAGAATCACTAATCCAGGATTTGGATTAACTAAAGCATTAGTGGGAGGCAACTTGTAGCTAAAAAATAAGCTTTAGAATCACAAAGACACAGCTTTGGCCCCACTCCTTAACTTTAACAGTCAGCACCCACTGGCATCATAACTTCACTGGCTCTAATTTACCTGCAAATGGAAGGTAACAACACTTCTCCTGAAAACTTCTAATTTAAGTACATATATGTAAAGATCTCAACATGAACTCTGGCATGTGGCAGACATTAAATGCAAATGTGTTTTCATTGTTATATGCTGTGACCTAATGAATAGAAGACACTGAGGACATGCCCTCATCCACGCCTACCATGGATGCTGCATAGCAAAGCAGTGAAAAAACATGGGCTTGAAAGTTAGAAAAAAAGGCCTTTATATAATAACCAGATTTTTTCACATAGTAGTTCTGTGATTTGGCAAATGAGGTAAAGTTTTCCCAGAACTCTTGACTTTATAATTTGATCATGAAAATAACGGGATGGCATTTTCATGCGGATTTGAGGTGAAACAAGGTGTGCAGCACAGCGCCTGCACAGAGCAAGTGCCTGGAAGTGGCTTGCTGTTGTTTGATACCTTGAGTTTCTCACTATGTGGACAATAGTAACTTAAAACTTCCCCTGTGAAATTTATCCGGAGTCAGATATCCAAACCACATCTACCTCCCACAGCCTGGATGTGAGGCTTCTTGTATAAGGACCATCTTGACACCCCCTGCTTTTGCAGGGAGCAGTTCTTGACAGACTTCCCACACAAAAGAAAGAGAACCAATTTATTTCAAAAATGCAGTTTTTAGCACATAAGCAAGTACTGATCTTATTTGAAGATCAAAAAACCCCACAGGCTTAATCAAAGATGAGCTGCATTCCCTCTGTGGGACCTAGAAGGACGCAGATAAAAATTAAGGCCAAATATGGGCAGGGCTGGAATAAAATCTGGTAACACAGATGTGGGGAGGAGAGGAAAGAAGCAAAGTGAATTGCAACCAAAAGGGGAGGCAAAGGTAAACAGATGTACAAGATAAACTCTTTGAAGCAGAACATTTCCAGGCTGAAAATCCTTTGCTTGGGGATTAAAATCTGGACTCTCCTGTTCCAGCTCACTGAAGTGCACTACATTTGAATTTGGCAGATGTGTAAACTATACAAAACATCCCAGAGCCAAAGGTCATTGGTTCATGAGGAGCTGTTCTTTATGGCCATGGTTTTGAGTTCAAAGGGCTTGCATGGTAACAGTTACCTTGGAAACCTGCACTGTGCTCTTTCACCCCAGACTGGGCATGCTTTGTACCCAGGACGTTTTTAGCTAAATCACCCCAAGCCCAATGCCAATATAAAACAGAGCAAACCTGTGTCAGGGACCACAGTGATCACAGGTGGGTTCCAGACAGTCTTACTTTTCTCAGATGCTATTGGATACAAATTGTAGGAAGGAAATTGAAAAGAGGTACATCTAAAAGTGTAACTAAAAGTTATTCTCTTAACTGTAATAGACTCTTGGTGGTGGAAGTGGGAGGAAAAAAAATGCGAGGGAGCCTTCATGGACCTTCTTTTGACCCAATTCTGAGATGAATCATGGTTCACACCGGTCCACAGAAAACCAATACCTTTGTATGCATAATCCAAGGTCAAATACAGTTGCCCTTTTGAGATAAGCAATCAAAGAGTGTTATAGCCAACCTCTTCATTTCTAAACTTCATACTGAGATCCAAATCCACTTTCCTATCACCTAGCCCAGCACCAAGTCATGTGATCTGTGGCCAGGTCCTTTCCGACATGCATATAATCAATCGAGGTGACTTTGGTGATCACATGAACCCCTTCTATTTCTATTTTACAGTCTGCGAAGTTCTCTAATGCTCATCCTATTATCTGATCCTCCCTGTAACCCCAGGGTGAGTTTGTTTCAAGACCTGACCACCTTTCAAATGGGACTTTGCAGTCAGGCATGCCGTGTTTTTCATTCCTGTCATTTTCTTTTTCCTCTCAAAACCAGAAATGGTTGCTTTCAGGAGCATCCATTCAGAATCCCCTTTTCCCCCCCAAATTCCACTAATAAGAAGTATCCCTAGGGGTGGTTTTTTGTTATCTTCAAGGTTTTCAAGTTGGTTTACTCTGCATCTCCTTATTTTTATTTTAATTGTATGTTTCTCATCTTTGGGACCTAACTATATCTTAGATCTGCATTTCCATTAGAAGATCTTTGCCTTTCCCTATTGATCATGTCTCATGGAATAATTTAACTCAATTCCAATTTCCCTTTCCAGGCGGGGTGCTCTCCATCCATGGAAGTGAGTTATGTGTGTTCAAGTGGTGCATCTTATGAATCTTGTTAAGCTTTGCTGCCTTATAGCCCCACTGATGGAATATTTAATCACAGAAATGAGTTGGCAGATATGATATACAACGTGGGTGAGCTTTGCAGTGTGTATCTTCCTGGCAATTGAGAAACAGATAAATTCACCGTTTGTCAGCACCATGCTGACAACTTTGTATAACCTTCTGTTATTTATTTTGATTTTGCTTTACTTATTTATGAAGATTAAAGGGGCCATAAATCAACAGTTTCATTGGCTGGATATCGTAATTATCTTTAAAAGATACTACTTTTAAAAATATATATTTTTTTATTAGAAGACAAGGGAAATTCTCACAACGACAGGGAAAGTTATAAGAATCCCCTCTGAGGCCTCTTACTCCAGATTCTTGGAAACACTATTTTTAATTACACTAAATAACACGAGGCCTGCTACTGGGTACAGATATTCCCAGTCTATTTCTCCTTACTGCCTTCAATTTTACTTAAACTCTAAAGAAGGGCCATAGACATTGGCCAAAGGCTTCATGACTCACCTGGATTTGTGTGTGGGGACTTATCCTCATATGTCTTGAATAAACCCCAAGGACTCTGGAGATGATTAGATTGAGAAATTATCAATGCTGTTCTTGCTTTACAGAAAACCACCCATCTCTCCAGGGAGAAGGTGTATATTAATATTTGACATGGGATGTGCTTATGTATGTGTATCTGTCTGAAGACTGGCACGGCATAAGCATTTAGAAGGGTTTTTATAAGTATGACTTGATGAGAATTCAGAAAAGAAAAATCATCCAAAATATACTAGAAATTTCTCAATGCTTCCTTTGCAGTGCATGTGTGAGGGAGAAGGAATGTCATAATTTATCAATGCAAATAGTAATTAAAGGTCCTCATTAAGAAGTGCAATGGCTCTTCCTGCCCTCACCCTGAGTTTGCAGTAAAAATGTACTCCAGGAGTCAAAATGTTACATACAAAAATCAATAACTTGCCTTTTTTTTTTTTTTTTTTTTTTGGAGATGAAGTTTTGCTCTTGTCACCCAGGCTGGAGTACAGTGGTGTACAACCTTGGCTCACTGCAACCTCTGCCTCCCAGGTTCAAGTGATTCTTCTGCCTCAGCCTCCCAAGTAGCTGATATTACAGGTGCATGCCACCATGCCCAGCTAGTTCTTTTGTATTTTTAGTAGAAACGAGGTTTCGCTATGTTGGCCTGGTGTCCAACTCCTGAGACCACTCTCCTCAGCCTCTCAAAATGCTGGAATTACAGGCGTGAGCCACCACGCCTGGCCAATAACTTGCCATTTTATAATTAAAAGAGAAAGTAAATGGTCTACTTTCTCTTTTAAGTCTACTAAATTAGGAAAATTACCTTTAGGAGAGATTGAAAATATTGATTTTAATTTACAAAATATGTGAACTTTTCATGCCCCATTCTGAGACAATTGGAGGCTGGGTTGTTAATTCTGCATAAGCTTCAGAAAATCAAATAATTACACTATGGGGATATTATAAAATATGTCATTAACACACAACCTTATATAGAGAAATGACTAATAAGTCTGGCTTTCTATCTTAAGCAGATACAGAGCCAGCCTACTAAAAATACAAAGCAAATCAATGACAAGGTCTTCATTTCAGCTTTGAGGCACACTCAGAATTGCAAGATAAATTCAGGCTATTTTTATAGCTAGGGAAATTTAAAATGCCCCATAAATTCTTAGTCAGGGATATGTAGATGCATGACAGTAATAATTATACCTGGATATGGAAATGAATGCGCTCTGAATCTACCATTTTGCAGAGGTCCATTCCGTAAATGCAGGTGCCTGAAACTTCAGATTTAAGCCAGCCAGACTTTCAGTGTTTGCAGCTCTTCAAATATTTCAAAAGAATTGCTCTGCAGTGTTAAAATTACAGCAACTTGTCCCCACATTTCTGAATATCGTGAGTTCTGTCTACCTACATACAAATCTACAGTGGAAAAGGAAAGTATGTGGATTTTCCGGATAATCCAGATAGTGGCAGCATGAAACACAGATACTCAGATTTCTCAGGTAACACTTGTTGAATATGGTGGTGGTGGTGGCAGCTGGAATAATACAGAATGATTATGTTACTTCTCTTCTTTCATTCCTTTGGTTTGCACACAGAGCAGTAGCATGATCATAGGAGACAGTCGATGGAATCATGACCTTTAATATTAAGAAAAAAAAAAATGAACAGGCTGGGTGCATCACTTGACATCAGAAGTTCATGACCAGCCTAGCCAACACGGCAAAACCCTGTCTCTACCAAAAAAAAAAAAAAAAAAAAAAAAAAAAAAAAAAAAAAAAAAAAAAAATTAGCCAGGCATGGTAGCGGGCACCTGTAATCCCAGCTACTCAGGAGGCTGAGGCAGGAGAAATGCTTGAACCCAGAAGGTGGAGGTTGTAGTGAGCCGAGATGGTGAGATCGTGCCAGCTTGGGCAACAGCAAAACCATCTCCAAAAAAAAAAAAAAAAAAAAAAAAAAAAAAAAAACCACACAACTCACCAGTATCAACTGATTGTAAAGAACATAAATTCTGAGATGATCAAAGCCTGCTTTCAACATCTGGCCTCCTCCTGACCAGCTGTGAAATCTCAGAGCAGTAATACCAACTTTTTGTATTTTGGTTTCCTCATACGGAAAATTGCCATGAGGATTAAATGCAATAAACTGATGTACAGTGCTTAGAACAGTGCCTGGCCCATAGAAAGTATCCAGTAAATATTAACTTACATTGTAACATTTTGTCTTCCTCTAACCTAATGATCTAACTTCTGAGGCTCAGCCCTGGGCTAATCCGAATAGCTGCTCTAATGTTCTAGAAGTCATGCAGATTAATTTATTCTCATATGTATAAATCGGTCTGAACCGTTTCTGTCATCTTAATGTCCTCCTAAACACCCACAGATACGTTTGTGGCTTTGAAAGCACAAGTAACGGAGATAGTTGGTATTTTCTTCCTTACTAGACCCAAGGGTAACTGACAACTCCATTGCACAGGATCAGAAAAATGTAGAAATGCATTTCTCCCTCTTCACTGCAACGCACGCATCCATACCCTTCCTTCCCACAAGAAGGCTTACTTGTTCTCCCCTCGGCTATTTTAGGCTGAAAATATGCACTCGGATATGCGCATATAGACAGAAACTGATATTTCTTTAACTTCTCCACTCATGGGCAGTGCCTGCTGCAGAGGCATAGAAGCTGTTGTCTGACTTTTCAACCATTTGGAGGATTTGATTTCCTTGCAGCTTTGCACAAAGATGCATCCCAGCAACACATGCCATGTTCTGTGTGTCCCCTGAATAAACTACCATGCCCCTCATCCCAGAAATTAACAACCCCTAAATGAACACGCTGAGAGCTAAAGGACTAGTACTCTCATCAATGAAGAAAAGAATCTCTTCGTCTCATAGTATACTTAGAATTTAGCGGAATACGCGGCTAACTTTCCCTTCCTGGCAAAGCGATGAACATATTCATTTTTATTTACTAAAGGTTTACAGCGGCTGGCTACACACCACTCTTCGTATATTAACGCATTTAATTCTAATAAACACCAATCAGTTTGTTACTATCATCTCCATTTAACAGATGAGGAAACTGAGGCACAGAGAGGTAAAGTAACTTGCCCAGGGTCACACTGCTAGTGAGTACGGGAAGCAGAATTTGAACCTGAGCTGTGTAGGCATGGTTTCCATGTTCCTCACTCAGCAGAGGTGTCTTCTCAGGAGGGTGTGGGGTTCACAATATGATCATGGAAAGCCTGACGGCTAAGTCTGTTCCCCCCATAAGACTGAACACAGCTATTTTGCAGCGTTAGAATCTCTGGACTTAATCCAGGCTCCTGGTAAAACTCACACATGAAGAATAACTCCAAACATCGCCTACATAAAATCCAGGAATCGGTTATCCTGTTGAGCCTTTCCAGATTTACCACATTTTTTAACTTAAATTTTGTCAGACTGGTTGTTGTGCCAGAGTAGCTAAGTTTTCTATGTTCCCTTGTCATCTACAAGGGTCAGTGTTTAGTATCAGGAAAATGACAAAAGTTAGGCAGCCCAGGAAGAAACAAAGGGGTATGACTTACCGTCAAGAGGTTACTAAGGGTGTGGTTCTAGATCAATAGATTATTTATTTCTCCTTATCAAAAAGCAAAAGCCACATCAAAGACTTCTTTTAAATATCCATGTGGCAAATCTACTTCTAAGGTGCTAAGTATTCAATACAGCCTTGTTCAGGAGCAAGGAGACACACAGGCAGTAGTGACGGGCCACGCCTAGGACATCAAGACATGACATCTCAGTCGCTACTGCTTCTGGGTGATGCTCTCCCCAAATTTCTAAGAGAATGGAATTGGTGCTTAGGCAGGGAAGGGGTGAGGAGAGAGACACATTGTGGAAGGCAAACTAGAGAGAGAAGGAATTGCTAAGCGAAATTGATTCATGAACGAAGACAGACAACTTATTTTTTTTTTTAGTTATCGAAATAGGCCTTCCCTTGGCAATTCCAAATCACTCCTGCATTATTGGAATAATGAAGCCAACTCAGCTCTCTGCTTTGCCAGGAAAAAGAAAATGCCAACCCCAAATGGAAATGTATGGCTACAACACACATTCAGGCACATTGAAATACAGTGGGCGCGAGCAGCTCTCCATTTGTTCAATACACTATTGAACAAAGTCACAATGCTTTTTTAGGGCAAAATCAATGTGAATTGTCCTAAGGAACAGTGGCTCCATGCTGACCCCCCCAACCACGAAACTTACACGATTCCCTTGTAATTTTTAAACTGTTTAAAGCACTGTTGATTTTGCCCAAAGAAATCATTCAGAACTTGTTAGGATAGGAATTCACTTGCTTCAGGTTATTTTACAAAACCCATTCATTCTTGGCAGGCAAAGCACATTTAGAAAAGACCGAGAAGACTTCGTGCAAAGAGAAACTATTTACCTGCATAGAATTCGGGACTGTAGACCGCACCCACAACTGGATTCAATTTCCAGCCTTAAAACAAATACACAAAAACATTATTATCACATTTGATTCAACATCTTATATAATTGCAAATGAATCACAAATCAAATGGGTTAAATTATTTTGTATTTTAAAATGTACAGGAGGTGGTGTTTGGGCAAGCATAAAAATATGTAAAAATCATACATAAGAAAATAGATTCATGCCCTCCTTTGATTTTCTGCCAGTGCAAGTTAATGGAATGGAAACTACTGACTAGCCACAAGTGAATCCTTTGAAAATGACATGGTAATTAATTTTCTACTCTATCAATATTTTTTAGAACTACTATAATAATTTCAATTTTTTGTCTTCATATATCACTGCTAGATAATCTATCACACCCCTCTGCATTAAGTTCACAGAAATTAGAAAGCTTGCATAAACAAAATTCTTGGCAGCAATATATTCTAACAATTGTCATTCCTAATTATAACCTCAAGATACTAGAGAATTCCAAAGTGCTTCGTGAAGACCAAAGAAAATGATATTTTATCCCCTAGAGATTTACTGTGGAATACATTTTAATGCATTCAGGAGCCGTAAAAAATTTTTAATCAATGCATGATATCTAAGGTAACTTTCAGATAACCTGTATATATGATGAATGGAATCCTGTAATTTTCCAAATGTTCTGGATGGAGAGGTTTTTGTAAAATGAATCCTGGCCCTTTAGAAATCTTTACTCACAAAAAAGAGCATACAAGAATTTTTACAAATTGGAAAGCACATTACATATATGCTGGGCATTATTTACGGAACAATTTCCACAGAATAACATTTTAGGGTTTTGTGATTGTTTCCTGCTCCTACTGGTTAAGCCTTTATAAAAGCATCCATGTGGGAGCCGGGTGCGGTGGCTCACGCCTGTAATCCCAGCACTTTGGGAGACTGAAACAGGCAGATCAGGAGGTCAGGAGTTTGAGACCAGCCTGGCCAACATAGTGAAACCCCATCTCTACTGAAAATACAAAAAATTAGCCAGGCGTGGTGGTGGGCACCTGTAATCCCAACTACTTGGGAGGCAGAGGCAGGAGAATCGCTTGAACCTGGGAGGCAGAGGTTGCAGTAAGCTGAGATCACGCCATTGCACTCCAGCCCAGGTGACAGTGCAAGACTCCATCTCAAAAGAAATAAAGAAAAAAACTCCATGCAGGCCAGACACGGTGGCTCATGCCTGTAATCTTACCACTTTGAGAAGCCAAGGCAGGCAGATCACTTGAGGCTAGGGGTTTCCAGAGACCAGCCTGGCCAACATGGCGAAACCTTGACTCTACTAAAAATATAAAGTAGTACCAACTAATCAGGCTGAGACATGAGAATCGCTTGAACCTAGGAGTCAGAGGTTGCAGTGAGCTGAGATGGTGCCACTGCACTCTAGCCTAGGTGACAGGGCGAGACTCTGTCTCAAAAAGAAAAAAAAAAAACCTTGAAAGACAGAGGAGGGTAAGATGTGTACTCCTTTTGCTCTGAGTCCTTGAGCAGAGGATCAAATACTAAAGATCCTTTAATAAATGTTTCTGAGAAAAGGCAATGATAAAAGTTTGAAAGTGAAGGAAGGTATTTTTGACAGTAAGAACTCCCCGTGGTCTGCAGAGAAGAGAGAGGTGTGATTTTCTGCCCCACCTAAGAATAGACCAGAGGTGTTCCTAATATCCACTAAGGAAAACGGAGGCTCACTAACTCAACAGGCCAGTATGTCTGTTGAAATCCAGAACTTTCTAAAACTTGATAAGAATGTTTTCTAAGAACTTTCAATTCCAACTTGAAGAAGCTAGGTGGTTTACAGCCCCTGAGTTGATCTTAGAATAGTTTCTCAAAGTGTTAACACTTCAATTACCTGGGAGGCATATTTAATTCCTAGGCCCCATTTTTAGAGCGACAGAAAGAAACATGAAATTCTAAGACCTATTGCCCTACCGGTTTCTGAAATTCCATACTGACACCCTCCTCTCTTGTATTAATCACATCTTGCCTTATAAGAATTTCTATAGTGATGGAAAAATAAATATTAGTTCAGACATTTCAGAATGTGTTTTATGAGTATGGAAATGACTTCAATTTGACCAACTGAAATTCCACTGCTTCCTTTTTTCTTAAAAAAAGTCCAATTCCTGAGGATATGGAAATTAATGTCTACATTTCAACTTGGAGTCTAAAAAAAAAGTACAAAAAACTAGTAGAAAATAAAGCTGCAGACATTCACAGAAACCTAGAATTTGTGAACTCAATCTATATGGGGTCACGAATAATTAAGTGCTCACTCTTCATCTTTCTACTGTTCTCCATCTCATACCCTACTGATGCTCCTCCCTCTTATTGGTAGTGGAGATGGTGTCTTTTCCATACTGTTCATCTCAGGTTTTGTTTTTTGAATATCCTTGCTTATCCTTACTACCTTAAATACTTTCTTCTGCATATAAGACTTGCTTTTCCTTTTCATTGAAGGTATACTTATCAATGAATTTTGGTGTAGCTCTTAAAGATTGTAAATTTGCCAGTGGCCTCATTTTTCTAAAAATAAAACAAAAAAATTACAGATCTCTCAGGGGCATTTGAGGCTGCCTAGAAATCATGTTTATCTCATCTGCCTACCTACGTATCCATCTATCTACTGACCTTTCTATCTATCCACCTGTAATCTGCTGTTTGTTTCCCTGTCTTCCTGCAAGTTATGAGTTTGCGAAGTCTACCCATGGCAATCTCTTCATAAAAAAAAATAGAAAATAAATGATATTCTCATATTCTCCCTCATCAGGAGATCTGTGCTATCTCATGTTTGCAACTATCAATTGTGAGAAATGTAATTGATAGTCTCCTCTACAAGAAAACAACTGGGAATCTGTGTGCCACAAAATGAAATGCTCTGGTCATTATGGGAACATGACTGCAGATGTCAACCTTCTTCCCATCCTTGATCCCTTCTAAACAAGGCTACCCCACTCCCACTGTAGGAAACCAAAGTCCTTTTTGAACTCGACAATGCACGTGAAAACCCAATTTCTAGTCTCCCTCTTCTCCCTCTACTCATGAAACCTGTTACTCAGCAAGTCTTTCTCCCTTCAGCAAATGGCATCTCCATCTACTTGGTTGCTCAAAATAAAATTCATCAATACTTCCTTGATTCCTCTCTTACCCTCATACCCCATGTGCAATCCATTAGAAAATTCTGTTGGTTAAAACTTGAAAATTTCTTCCCTCCTTCTCCATTGCCACCACTACAGACCAAGGCATTCCCATCTCTACTTGGACAGGTCCAACAGCAGAAATGCCCCAATTCTCACCATCTCCTCTTCCTCCTCCTTCCCCCATGTCCATTCTGGTCATAGTGACCAAAGCAGTTTTTAAAAAGAACATCAGCTTTGTCATCCTGCTACTCAGAATTCAATAGCTCCTTCCCAACTTAAGATCAGCACACATGTCTTACCTTAGTGAAAAAGCACACACTGACTATTAACCAAACTATTTGGTACCACTTTGGTACCATTTCCCTTTGTTTCCCTATCCCCTTCTCTCCCAGCTACAGTAATACTGGCCATTTTCATCTTTATAAAACCCCCCAAGATCACCGTATATCAAAGTCTCTTTGTATCCACTTCTCCTTATCCTTGGAGAACTCTCCAGTTCTTCACAAAGTCGACTTGATGTTATTTAGGGCTCTGGAGTCTTCTCAGAACATGCCACTTAATGTCACTTTCCCACCTCCTCTTAGAGTTACTCTTAGATTCCATGATTCCATTCCCAGTTTTATTTTCTGCATTGCCGTTAATACTATCTGGATTTAACTTCTTTCTTTGCTTGCTCTTAATTGTCTTTTATAACCATTCTCCCTCATCAAAATTAACAGCCAAGCAGGCAAGACTGCTGTCCAACATGAATCTCCAGCACCTAAAACATTGTTTGGCAAAGTAAGCATTCCATAAGTATTTACTTGGTTTTTCTGTAAATAAAGGAATATAGAGTTTCTCCTAAGAGACTAATTTTTTTTTTTTTTTTGGCTCTGATTATGTCTCCTTCCAATCTTCAAGGACCTGCTTCACATAGGGCTATATATTAAATAAAGAATCCTGTTAGGGATGACTGTTGTCCCGGTTGCTTAGTTGAATTACTTTTTTGATGTAGGCATTTATTGCTATACACTTTTTGATTAGCACTGCTTTTGCTGTATCCCATAGACTTTGGCATGTCATGTCTCCATTTTAATTTATATCAGAAAATTTTAAAATTCCTTCACTGACCCAGTGGACATTCAGGAGCACACTGTTGAATTTCCAAGTATTTGTACAGGTTCCAAAGTTCCTCTTGCTATTGAATTCTAGTTTTATTCTATTATGGTCTAAGAAAATACTTGATATAGTTTAAAATTTTTTTAAATTTATTGAGACTTGTTTGGTGGCCTGACATGTGGTTTACCCTGGAGAATGTTCCATGTGTTGATGAGAAGATGTACTCTGCAGCTGCTGGATAAGGTATTCTGTAAATGTCGGTTATGTCCATTTGGTCTAGAATCCAGCCCTTGAAAATCACCTCCACTCAGACTTACAGAGCTCATGTGGGCTTATGTAAATGCATGCAAATCACATGCAAATGGACCCACATTCCCTGTGACTCCTTCTCGTACCTGAAAGAGACCCTTGGGATAACCCTGCTGGAGATAAGAGTCTGCACTGTCAGGAAGACGAACAAAATGATCCCATTTTTAATTTCTTAGGCAGTTTGTGTATGTCCCCAGGCCTTGCAAATTCAGAGATTTTGATCAAGGACATTAAACTGAACAATGAGGCTTACAACAAAAGGAGAACAGCAGATAAGGCCCACTGGTCCCAGCCTCCCAGGGCCCCTCCAGCCTTGCAACAAGGCAATGGAGCAGAGACCAGATGTCTTGGGGTCTGGCTCTATCAGACACACAAGCAGTTTAGACCCCTCTGTGGCCGGGAATCAAGGGGCTATATCCGAATTGGCACTCCCCTCCCCAAATTTAGCTTGTCACAGGTCAAGTGTCAGCATTTCTAAAAGATGCTGGCTACGACCTATGTTAACTATGTTACCTATGACTGCATTGGGTGTTAAAAGACCAAGTCTGAATGTGCACACAAAAAACATCAGCACAGGCTTTCTCTAAGGCTTTGCTGGGTTACATATCAAGGGAACGCATTCCAGAGAGCATCCTTATGTACACTACAGGAGTTACAAAAACTGCCTGTCAATGCTTTCTAAAGACATATACTAAGGATGCCAGAGACCTGGCAGCTGACACGGTACAGGAGGCAACTCTCAAATACCAAACAAAAAGAAGTGAGGTGTGCGTTGGGTACAAAGGTGTTTTGTTTGGGTTCACTCAGTATTCTTTAATGGCGTGTATTTATTGCCAATATTTAAATTCCGTCTAAAATACGGGATTTCTATTTCTCTTGAAACATTGCTACAAATGGTAACTTTAAGCTGAGAATCCCTCATAGACAGAGTTATTAGAGGTGGCCAGGGGCTAGTGCATTTAACTTCCCACTTAGTCACATGTGCCACTGCTCCCCATCGTGAGCTTGATGTGGAGATCAAATGTTTGAGATCTTTTATTGTTACTTTGTGGTGGTAGTGCTGTTGATTTTTCCTTGTAGATAAATATTTTGCTTTACTTCAGTAAGGAAACAATAGCCAGTCCCAAAAGACTGAGTTTTTCAAAGACTCTCTCTTTTACCTGTTCAGCCCCTTTTAGCATCTGAAGAATTGATCCTTAAACTAGTATCTATCAGGGAATTCAACTATCCATGACAATAAAGGAATAATATGATTTAATATTGAGACTGTGTAATCAAATACTACTGGGCTATAAATAGTAGTAAAAAAAAATCTTTTAGGGCGCTTTGCATGCTTAGCATTGTGTTGAGTACTTGATCTCTCATAATTATCACAAAGAACTATGATGTAGTTCCCATCATTTGTTTGGTTCCCACTAGAGAGCTGGCACATGGAGAGTTTAAACAACTTGCCTACGATTCAACAGCCAGTGACTGGCAGAACTGATACTGGCAACGAAGTCTACCTCTCTCCAGGGTCTTGGATTTGTTTGCCCCATTTTCATCCTTCCTAACATCTCTAAGAAAATGAAAAAGCCATATCTAGCACCCATGCTTCCCCAGTATCCAGGAAATCCTTGTGAATTCAGCTCTCGATCTTGTAATGCAGATCCAACATCTGATCCCCCAAAGAATACAGCAAACCCCAACTCCTCCGCGTGGGTAGGTGTCCTTAGGAGAAATAGCAATAGAGAAATAGTCCAATTCCCTCTTTGGGTAACCTTTCAATAGAACATCCAGAAGCCTACAGCTCATTCTACAGCTTTTCCTTATGTCATTGTTTAAATATCCTGAGAATAGCATCCACACCCTCTATGTTACGAACCATACACCTCTCTAACAGACAGGTATCCCATCACATTTAGAATTCAGTCTTTTTTATCACTGGAAACTTTGCAGCTGCTAAAACTTTTTCTGGATATGTGATTGAGGTAATGTATGAATGTGATGCTGGCATTGATAACTATATTTCATCACCTGGAGATGACCTGAAACTTTGATAGCTCTAGTAATTTATAATTTTGCTGAAGTACAATTTCTATGCTTTGCGAGAATGAAATATGAAGCTAATGAGTGAACCTCACCGATGGCTTAATTTTCTCATTTCAATGGGACTTTATTGGTCCTGACTTACCCTCTTTTGCCATAACTCTATCCTCCTGCCTATTAAGGATTTGAGAGGGCCCTATATTTTATCAGTAATATTGTATTGCCACTTAAGGGAATTTATTTGTAGTGGCGATACTCATGAGTTGAAACTTGGGACTACTTTTCTTTGAATACCAAAGTTCTCCATAATCTCCACTACAGAAGCCACAGTCTTTATATAATTAGAATTGACATTTGTTTTAAATAAATTCTACTGTGTCTATCCATCAACTCCTTCGGTGCCATACTCAGTATGTGTGACACGAACAATTCTGAGTTCCCTTTTGCAGGTACATGGATGAGAGACCTGTATGACTGACTTAATCCTGGAAACTGAGTGCATGGCTACCTAGAATGGGACATGGGATGTGCAAGGCAACATCGGGCAGGAACACGAGGTTGCACATTTAGCAATTTTTTTACTATTGTAGTTGATTGCCACTTGAGTGCATTTCTACAAGAAGACAAAGGGAAAGTGATGCCTGATACACACACGCAGGCAGGGTCACAAGATTCTGTTACTTCATAATAAAAAGAAAATGCTAGGCCAGAAGTGGTGGCTCATGCCTATAATCCTAGCATTTTTGGAGGCCGAGACAGGCAGATTGCTTGAGCTCAGGAGTTCGAGACTAGCCTGGGCAACATGGTGAAACTTCATCTCTACAAAAAGTAAAAAACTAGCTGGGCATTGTGGCATGTGGCTGTAATCCCAGCTACCAGGGAGGATTGCTTGAGCCTGGGAGGCGAGGTTGCAGTGAGCCAAGATTGTGCCACTGCCCTCCAGCCTGGGTGAAAAAGTGAGACCCTGTCTCAAAAAAGAAAAAAAAAATTGCTTTATTACTTCATCTTCTCTAGCCTCAATGTTGCATCTCTAAAGTAGGGATAATCATGTCCTCTTTACAGGACTTCATGTGTGTCTAGTGCACTTAAAATGCCTCATATAATGCATACCTCATATTCCAGAAAGCCTAGTTATTTATAAACGGGCTTTGAATTGTGTTTAAAAAATCCTACAGGACTAGTTTTCAGTCCCTGGGCATAAAATTGATCAATAACTCTTTTAAAATAAATATACATGCACATGGCTTATGGAATAATATTTGGCTTTTGTTGCTCTAGCTTCTCACTCGGCACACATGAGCAGCTAGTCATAAACAGGCTCGCATGTGCCTGGGCAACTGTGCAACTTTGTAATTAAAGACTGCCCAACCGTCAGGTTGATGTTACCATGTTTTAAATCTAGCAAGTTTCAGAGTCACTGCTTTTACCCACGTAGAAAGGGCTGTATGACACATAAATCAGGTTTGCTTCAGTTCCGCACTGGCCATTAAAAAGTCTGGTGTGAAGATAGTCTTTACCATTTAAGGGCATGTCTTGGTTGCTAAAGCTGAGAAAAATGGTCAGCAGAATAAGCAATTCTTCTGGTCTTTCAACTTAGAGCCCTATTACATAGATGGTATATCCCTGTTTAATGATGCCCCTTTTAAAATTAAGAGAAAACTGACTGTCAAATTGGTAGTCACTGGCAAAGAAATAGGAAAAACAAAACTACCAAGTGACAATACATTGCTAATCACAATAAAACAAAATGATCTAACAATCAGTATTTAGTTCTGATTGAACCCATTTATCTGTTTTGTGTAATATTATGTAACCACTGAAATGAATTAGTCTAATCTTTATATATTGAAAGAACTCTATATAGATTTATAAAAACCCAATTATCAGGTGTATCATATTAGTCACATAAAAATATACAATACTGTGAATACTACAAATGAACACCTATTACGTGCATAGGCATGAATACGCAAAATAAAACTAGACAGCAATCTGTAATTGTGGCTTCCTGTGATGGGGAGGTAGGAAACCAGGGTGGCAGTGGAGTTATTTAAAATATATTTTAGACTTGTTTTTAATGTTGCTTTTAAAAAGTATCTCCTTGTGCAATTAAAACTTTAGAAGTATAAAATTCCATATATCTCCTTTTGATGTAATAAAGTTATATTATTTTCATAAACCTGAATCAAAGAAAAAATGTCAGTCTCACAATTTAACACAACAATTAGCATTTTGGCATGTTATCATTTCTCTAAACTTATGCTATAAACATTTATTTCAATTTTTTAATTATGAGACCCTTTATGGTCTGTATCCTGCTCATTTTAATGGGCATAATATTCTACCCTGTGTCTATACTTCAACTTCATTGCTTTAATTTTTGGTACAATTAAGTATGTGATTAACATAGTGGCAGGTTTCTCCCCCATATATCTTAAGAGATACTTATTTTGAGAAGAATTAAAGAATCAAAATGTTTGAACATTTTTTAATGACTCATATGTGAATGCTTTTTAGGAGTTTTCAGAAGTTTTATTGATAAGAACAGAAATTGCATTATCCTCATGGGGTCTGCAATACACAGCAACATTCTCAACTAGCCCAAAATAACACTGAGCAGCCCAGAGAGGAATAAATAACTCACTCACACGTTCTGATAACCCTGTGGAATTCAGACATGAGGTATCCTCCAAACCACTTCAAATGCCTAATCTTTCTGGAGAAGACTCAAAGACAGAATAAATGATGTGATTGCACCTCCAGGAATGATTAGTAATCAACGAGGAGATGGTGTTGAAAAGCAAACAAACTAAACCTCCAATTCTCCCCTCAACTTACTGTAATAACCAATTAAATTACCAAACTAATTTCCAAATAATTGCTATATCTCAATCCCAAACAAGAGTTATTCTAGAAAGAAGGGAAAAAGGGCATACACACTTAACCTGAACACTCCATTTGCCTTTGTTGTGAAAATAATCTTATTGATGTAGGTGGTTCACTGTAGCAGCAGGTCAGTAGTAAAAACAGTGTCAATGCCCAGCAAACACAGCTTGTTGTAATAGAATCTCTGGTTAAATTTACTTGAAGAGTTAGAGGTAGAGAGAATTTCTTGTAAAAGGCCAATCTCTACTTACCATTTGTATAAGGGTTGACGGTCTTTTTATTTGTCATTACACGTGCTGTGGCATTATTTACCTATGTACATAGAAAACTCAAATAAGCACATATTCTAGGGCCAGCTCCCAATTCAATTAGTTGCATGCATTATGACCGTGATTACTTATTAAAAAAAGAAAACTGAAAACTAAAATGCATTTTAATTTATAAAAGGCAGTAGGTGCATAACAAAATCATACATTTTAAAAATTACATGTACTTCATAACCATTTAACTTACAAATCATTTCAATAAAGCAATGTCATATCATTAAGAGTTTAATAAAGAGACAGTAAAAGCAAATTAAAAGATACTGCATAATTGAAGATTTAAAAGCATGCGTGTACTCCATGGTAACACAGAAACAATATTTTTTTAACATAAAATAAAATTTATATGAAGGAGCATGCAGTGGAGAAGAGAGAATAGACAAGGTACAAGGGAACATAAATGTCAAAAAAAGGGACAAACAAGTCTTAGCCGTGTGCAACACTTTAAGAGGAAAGAACCATCAGAAAAGCAACATCTAGCATTCAACACTTGGAACAAGAGCCTTTTACATCGCAAGAATTAACAAAATCATTCAAGCTTTAAAGTCACAGCTAACAAAAGGATAAAAGAGAGGGTGCATTGTTTAACACAATATGGAGTTAACAATCTGAGTAAGATGTGCACCGGTCATAACTCAATCCAGTCAGTGCCTCCCAGGCTAGCTTAGAACGTACACTCAATTACAGGCGTACCAATATCCAAAAAAATAGAGCATCAAGAAAACTTAATACGACAAGTCAAAAAAATTCACGTGGTATATATATGTATATAGATATATCAGCACTAAATACGTGAAACGGCAGATGGACTTCACCACTTACCATTCACCACCATCGCCAGCATGGGTTTGTATACAGTTACCATGGTTACTGAGAGTTTGGTGAGGGGCCTAAGCGTTATCGTCGAAGGGGAAAATGAAAGGCAAAATATGCAACATCTTACTCCAAAGACTAAAGCATTTGTAACTGGTATTAAAAAAAAAAATTTAACAAATATGACCCTGTGGCTATGTTGCGGGAGATCCCAGTGGCACAAATAGCAGACTCTGAGTGTCAGTATTTTGGTATTTATGCTTTCAGTGAACAGGGGCCAGATACTGAACAGGAAATCCTGTTTGGTTATTCACTTTGTTATCAAAAGGATACAGAAATTCAAACTGGCTTCTTAAAAAAAAAAATCAGAGGTTTAGTAAAAACCTCTCATTTTTTTTTTCCAAAAAACAAAAAATACAATCTTTTTTGCTTTCCCAATTTGGTTTAATTTGCAAACCACTGTGGATCCCTCTTCAACCCTGAAGTGGAAAGAAAAAGAAAAATAAACTGTTCTGTATTTTATTTGGTTTGCAACACTGTCTATTCTTTGGAACCTATTGCACCCATTAATTATAAAACATAGAAAATAACAACAACAACAAAAAACCCTTTCCGATTAACCTTTTTTTTGTCTCACGTTTGCCATCCACCTTTCAGTGGTAATAAGAGTAACATAATAAAGTAAAATTTAAAAAAAAAGTAAGGCCAGTTTTCCTTTTTATATATAAATATATATATATATATATATAAACAATGAGGGGGAATAGGGTCACATACAAGACGCCAATGATGCATCTGGAACAACGAATGAGCGTGAAGCAGACATTTATAAAAAAGATGAAAAGGAAAATATTTTGAACATGCACCTCGATTTTACGGCCCTCTACCACGGTGCCGTGTAATTTCTCCCTCGCCCTGTCCGCATCGGCACTATTTTCGAAAGTTACGAAACCAAATCCCTGCATGCAGGAGGGAGAAGGGAAAACAACATGCAGATTATTATTTCAGTCAACGACCACTTGGTAATGTTCTCTCGCTTTAATTTCTATTTCTTGTCCTGGCTTCAGTTCTGTAACATGCAAATTAGAGAAATTATAAGAGTACTGAGATGTGCAATAATTAAGCGACAAATGTGAACAAGATATTTTTTTCTGTCACCAGTTAGCTGTAACCCCTGAAGTATTCAAAGAAGGATACCAAAAATACCTTTCTAAATGTCACTACAGAAGAAAATAAATCTAACGAAAAGAAAATGAGATCAAAATAAATTTACAGTGTCTTCACAGAGAATAAAATGAAATAACGAGGAAAAGAAAAGGGAACCACTTTTTTGACATGCAAATTAAAAATAAAATAAAATAAAACGTGTGCACGAAATTCAACAATGAATGCCAAAATCCTCTAACATTGCCTACAGAGTCATGCCGTGTGGTTTTAAGAACATCTCTTCTTCATGCAGTTTTAGGGTTATTCAAATTTGTCAATTCTACAGCCTTTACTTCTCAAAAATAAAAGTTAAAAGCCTAAAAAAGGAAAGACCTTTTTTAATAACAAATCTTATACTCTTTGGTCTAGTAAACAAAAAAGTCACATGAAATGAATAGAAATAAACTTCAGTTGATTAATACAAACAATTCAATATTTGTGATCATACTTTCCCCACTCTTCAAATTGCATACTTGCTTTTGAATCTGACAAACTTCCATCCTACTTTATTAACCAGAAAGGGAAAGGTGTACCCATATTGTAAAGTTCTGGCATTAGGTCAATATTTACTTTTCATATCAACGGGTAGCAAAGAAACTTTGTTAATAGAATGTAATTTGTAATCATATTCTGGCCACTTCCTCTTTTACTGATAGGTAACATATATACCTTTTAATTTACCACAAGTACATTGGCTTTTAATATTTCAACCTCAAAAATCAACCCCACTAAACTATATTGTCAAAATCCATATTTTGTCTTCACTGACATTGTTCCTAAGTACAGAAAATATGACACATTATTTTTAAAGCCCCTAAAAATATTTGTACATCTTGTTCAGAAATATACACCAACCTTTTGAACAATTTCCACATAAATATCCCCAGCTCTTTCTGATTGTTCACTGTAAACTGGGTGAAATCAAGCAATACTTTGGGGCTCCTTTTAGCATCAAATAATCCATGTTGGCTCCAAGCTTAGTTGGGATAGTGTAATACCTAGTTTTACTAAAGAAATGCACAATAATTACAAATACATGGTAGTTACAACCAACTGGTGATAACTTCCAATCCTACATTAGATCTCTATAATGACCTCCAAATTTAAGGCTAAAGAGGTATTGGACACAGGGTGGGGAACATCACACACCAGGGCCTGTCGGGGGTGGGGGGCTGGGGGAGGAAGAGCATTAGGAGAAATGCCTAATGTAAATGACTAGTTGATGCGTGCAGCAAACCAACATGGCACATGTATACCTATGTAACCTGCACGTTGTGCACATGTACCCTGGAACTTAAAGTATAATAAAACAAAAAGGTGTTGTCCAATGGGCTGGCTAAGGGAACTTTTCAACAGTCAGAATAGGCTCATCGGCCGCAGAGGACAGGGGATGTGGATGTATTCCAGTGAGGGTAGATGATTATTTGTCAGGATTCTATAGATAGCTGTACCTCAGTATCCACTACAGATTAGTTCCAAGACACCCTCGCCCCAGATTCTCAAGTCCCACAGTCACTCCGTGGAACGTGAGTATAGAAGAAAATCAGCCCTCTGTATATCGTGGAACGTGAGTATAGAACAAAATTAGCCCTCTGTATATACGGGTCACACATCCTGGGAATACTGCCTTTGGTTGGAGAAACAAATTCACGTGTAAGTGGACCTGCACAGTTCAAACCCGTGTTCAAGGGTGAACTGTATTGAGAAAAATAACATTTCTTTAGGGGATTGAACCAAATTACCTTCCATAATCTTTCCCATGGTGAGGCTCTGTGATTAGGATAAGCCTGAATTATCTGATTCATTTAAGATGACTTGCTCCATAACAGAAGGGGTCTTGCTTAGTCTTCTACATGCAGTATGCCCATATTGGGTACATGAATACACTTGCTAACTGTAGAGTTCGGAAATGATTGTTCTTCAAAGGGGAAAAAAGACAGAATTGCGGGTGATTTCACTCAATTTGACAGTTCTAACTCTTGGCCAGTAGCTATCAAACGTAGCCGCACATCAGAATGAACTCGGCAGCACATTAAACATTGAGATTCCTGAGCCTTGCTTTGGATCTACTGGATTAGAATCCCAGAGTGGAGTCCAGAAATGTGTTTGCTTAAAATGAGTGGCCCAGCGATTTGATTTCCATGACCTCTCATTTCACTATGTGTGATCAAAACCATCAAAAGAAGGTTTTGGGCCAGGCATGGTGGCTCACACCTGTAATCCAAGCACTTTGGGAGGCCAAGGCAGGAGGATCACTTGAGCCCAGGAGTTTGAGACTGGGCTGAGTAACATGGCAAAACCCCATCTCTACCAAAAAAAAAAAAAAAAAAGAAGAAGAAGAAAAAAAGAAAAAATCAGCTGGGTGTAATGGTGTGCCCCTGTGATCCCAGCCTGATCCCAGGAGATTGAAGCTGTAGTGAGCTGTGATCACACCCCTGCACTCCAGCCTGGGTGACAGAGCAAGACCCTGTCTCCCAAAAAAAAAAAAAAAAAAAAAAAAGCCCGGTGTGACAGCCTACACCTATTGTCTCAGCTACTTGGGAGGCTGAGGTGGGAAGGTTCTTTGCTTGAGCCTGGGAGGTTGGAGCTGCAATGAACTGTGACTGTTCCCCTGTACTCCAGCCTGAGTAAGACCCTGTCTCAAAAAGAGCAGGTTTTCATTCTTTGTAATAAGTGAATTTTGTATTGCTGATTTCTATAGATTCTTGACTATAGATTTTGACTCAGTTACTTGGAGCTTACATGTAGAGCTACAGTTAAAAACCGCATGTCCCAGGCTTCTTGGGGACGTTCTCTTCCTCCCTGATGGGCCTAACTTCCTAGCAACCATAGCCATGCCACAGATTCCAAAAGAAATCAGAGAAACGAGGGCTTTGGATTTATATTCTCTCTAGGCAAGACAAGAAAATCCATAGCCTCACTGGTGTAGCTGGAGGGCGAGGTGGTGCCATTTCTGCCGATGGGAACTAGCAGTCATTATTACCACAGCACCCGGAAGAACATAGCCAGGTGAGACTGAACCCTCACCCACCTGTCCAACATTATCCTCCAGAATCTTGCTCTCATGCTTCATGTCTGAACCCAAGGCAAACCTACTGCCCTGAAATCAGCATCATGTGTTTAGGAGAGACAAAGGCGGAAAGAGAAATACATTTTGAATCCCAAGGAAGGGGCACGTACTAAAAAGGAAATAGCCTGATCTATTCTCAAGTTCTCACTTTTTAAGCGAAGAGAATATATTAATTCTTTTTTTATGATTATTCTCATTATATTCTGCTAAACTTCTTTGTCTCTTGTCGGCTACTTGGTATTCCTCATTTAGAGTTGAGATTTGCCAAAGTTGGGTGCAGAAAGAACTTGATCCAGACAGTCCTCAAAATGCCAAACAGACTTTCCTACCTGCTCCATTGGACAATTCTACCTCCCATCCAGAAAAGAAGGGGCACGGCCTCCCTGGGTTAGCAGGTTATCAAAATTCTCACCTGGGGGTTGCAATGTAACCAGAAAGCCCTCACCTGGTCCTCTCCATGAGCAGGGAACCTTTGCTATGAAGCACAGGTGCCAGGCAACTTTTGAGAACAGGTGCTAAGGTTGTTTTTTTCTGACCTGCCTCATGGTCGGGATTCTAACTCAAGGAAACAGCAATTTGCAGTTTTTAAAAAGATGAATATTTTTACCTCTGCCTTAAAAAGGAGAACAAAACAAGCACATTCTGAGCCTAGCTTGCTGGGCATAGGGCTGAGTGTGATGCTGATGTGTAACTGCTTAAAAAATCAAGACTGCAAGAAAGGGGTACAGAGAAGGGGAGTCAGAGACACATCTTCCCAGTGTTTACCTTTAATGCTACTAAAGAAAAGAAATCGGTGGTCTGTGCCCTGCTGTGAACAGGTACCATCAGTAGGGTAGATAACGGCGGCCTTAAGAGGATTGCCAGACTGGCGTGACTTGCTTACTTTAAAATATTTTTGCAAATCATACATTCTGATCCTCCTGTATCCTAGTTATTGTTCTTTTTTCATCTTTTGTATTTTTAGGCAATATCTTCCTTTTTTGCATTCATGCAAATACACCATTTTATATCTTAAAGGCTTAAATAAAGCACGCTCGATGGATGAATGTACGGATTTTTCATCTTAGATGAAAAAATCCAGTCCTCTAGTTTCTGGTACAGGGAAATCATATTTAGAAGAGGGGAGCTGTTGATGTATCTGAAGAATCATTTTCCGATGGGACTATGAGCCCTCTCGTCTCACTTTTACTCCAGCGACCTTTGCACATGCAACTCCTCCTGCCTGCAAGACATCCCTCTTTCCCCTCTCTGGGAAATTCTTACGCATCTCTCACTCTCAGCTTACATGTTCCTTCTTTCCAGAAGCCTTCTCACAATATCCGTCTGCCTGTTCAGACTCTCAGCGGCCGCTCACATCACCATAGAACAACACAGGCTACTGCAGTCACTCAGCTTCCTAGTCCGTCTCTCCTGCTACTCAGGAAAGCCCATGAAGACAGGAAGTATTTCTGCCTTACTCATAGTTGGCTCTCATGAAATGCAACACACACTTACTGATATCTACTGAATCAAAGATCAAAGTGTAGATTTTTGTTTTTTCTTTGAGACAGAACTTCACTCTTCTTGCCCAGGCTGTAGTGCAATGGCTCGATCTCGGCTCACAGCAACCTCTGTCTCCTGGGTTCAAGCAATTCTCCTGCCTCAGCCTCCCGAGTAGCTGGGATTACAAGCATGTGCCACCACACCTGGCTAATTTTGTATTTTTAGCTGAGACAGTGTTTCTCCATGTTAGTCAGACTGGTCTCGAACTCCCGACCTCTGGTGATCCGCCTACCTCAGCCTCCCAAAGTGCTGGGATTATAGGCGTGAGCCACCGTACCTGGCCAGATTTCTTAACTATATACTTAGGGGGGAGTAGCTGTATCTGTCTATAGCTCCCAAATAGACCATATCATAGGTAAACGAGATGGTTGGGGAAATCTCCTAAAAAGGAAAAATAAATTACAGGATCATTCACCCCTGAATGCTTACGAATTCTCATTTTCTGTCTGATATCTCTTTAAAATGTGGTTTTTCTGCATTCTTGCTATTCGTCCATACATTAAATACTTGAGTTATACATTCCCAAGATAATATGCTTACTGTCTGTTCATGTATCTTGTTGTTGGTTGGTTGTTCTGAGACAAGGTCTCACTCTGTCACCCAAGCTAGAGTGCAATGGTGCAGTCATAACTCACTAAAGCCTTGACCTCCTGGGATCAAGCAATCCTCCTGCCTCAACCTCCCCAGTAGCTCAGACTACAAGTGTGTATCACCATGCCCAGCTAATTTTTAATGATTTTGTGGAGGTGGGGTCTCCCTGTTGTCCACACTGGTCTTGAACTCCTGGCTTCAGACAATACTCCCACCTCAGCTTCCTAAAGGGCTGGAATGCGCATCCACCCCTTAAGTACGGATGGGTTTCTATGTCCGCATCCACATACACACAAATCCAGCACACACAGCCTTCAGCACTGAGTGGCCTGCCTGAAGAACTGCTCTAGAGAACGAAAGGCAAGAAGGTGAGTTCCTGGCTCATAAGGGCCCACTCATTTTCTGGCTGTCTGTCCAGCGCCAAATGATGAAAATGAGGTCATAGCAATGGTTCAGGTTTCTGAACCATTAAAATGGAAATGCTCATCTAAATAAGGCTCTTTCCCATAAAGGATGATGTCAAGTATGAAAAATATCCCTGTGAGCTGCTGCCCCCATTTAGCAGTTCCAACTGGACTGTCTCAGTGCCATTCCAGCAGTACCTAAACAGTCAGCTCCAACACCTGCAAGACAAGCTCTTTCAGAGGGCGCATACCCACTGAGAGAGGCTATTTTAGATGTTTCCTAAACCAAAAGAATAAAGACCAAAAAAAGACAGCTTCACAAAGTCAGGATCTGGATGCAGCAAACTTAAATGGTCTTTTTTCTGAAGCCCCCAGAGATAGACTAATCATGGGAATGACGGAAGATGTCTTAAAAATAGTATCGCCATTGTACTTTCAAAATAGCAAATGATATTCTTCTAATGTCCCAAAACAGCTCTCAGAAGGAATTGAATAGCTTTCTTCAATTGGCAAAAGTTACAAAACAAAACATAAATTAAACATATTAAAAAATCAAACACATCTTTGAAGGCAGTGCTGCTATAGACAGACTGAGAGTCAGAACAAAGTTGGTCAACATTCAGGTCATCTACGATTTTGCCAAGAATACAGAAGGCCCGAGTGAACAGGATTAGGCTGGGCACATTTTTCTCTCAATGCACTTTGCTTTGCAGTAATAGAGATAGTCCCCAAAATAATTTTCATACCAGAAGCAGGAAGATAGTTAAGTTCGAGAATGATTGTAAAATATCTGAAGCTATGGAAAAATGACAAGGTCCCTGAAGGAGCAGAATCACAAAGTGTAATGGATTCTGTTTTGCTTTTGTTTTCACTCATCTGACGGATTACAACATCACTTTGGCCGTGGAGGAGAAAATACTGCGGTTTTCTTTCCTTGATGCGATCAGCATCATCCTAGCTAATTAGTACTAAATCAACTTAGGAGGGAAGAAAACTGTCCAAAAAAAAAAAAAAAAAAAAATTCAAAGGTTTGCTTTATGGGGGCAAAGGTGGTTATATATACCCAAAAGAACTGGCACTGTGGCCTGTGACACTTCAAATAAAGCCAGTACCACTTAGTGACCCTCCATGATGCTGACTTGCCCCAAATTGCCAGTGTAAGGAGAGTCAATGGGCTGAAACCAGTATCTCTCAACATTTGCATTCATAGTCTGAGGATGCAAGGAGAAGGGAACTTAAAATTCCTAACAGCCTGGGCAGTGGCAGCTAGGAGACCTGGCAGAGCTATTGAAAGCATTCACTTTCTGGTTACCAAGATCCATATCTTTTTTGTTCTCCATGATTTCTCCCTGTTAACCCCTTGTGTCTGCTGATAGGTCTCATGTGTTATTTTCCTCAATTGGGGATTTTCATGGGGTTCCTGAGTGCTCTGTGGGTGCAGCTGGTAAGAGGACACTTGAAGAACAGCAGCAACAACCAAAGCCCAACACTATTAAGCACCACTGCCTGTTACACTCACAGAGAAGGCTTGTCATGGGTCTAAAAGGAGAGACACAGCATTGATCATTTTAAGGACAGGCCTGGAAGTGTGGTTAAAACACAGGTTGCTGAGCACTAACTTGACAGTTTCAAATTCAACAGGTCAGGGCTGGAGCCTGAGAACTTGCATTTCTAATCAGTTCCTAGGTGATGCTGATGTTCCTGGTCTGGGACCACCCTTGGTTAACCACTGATAGAGAGGCTTTAGAAGTGTTTGTGTTTTTTTCTTCTCCCAACATATTTCTTTTGTTTGTTTCTTTGTTTTTGAGACAGGGTCTCGCTGTCACCCAGGCTGGGGTGCAGTGGTGCAATCTTGGCTCACTGCAACCACCACCTCATGGGTGCAAGCCTCCCAAGTGGCTGCGACTGCAGGTGCTGCCACCACACCCAGCTAATTTTTGTATTTTTAGTAGAGATGAGGTTTCACCATGTTACCCAGGCTGGTCTTGAGCACCTGACCTCAGGTGATCTACCCACCTCAGCCTCCCAAAGTACTGGAATTACAGGCATAAGCCATTGCACCCAGCCTGTATTTCTGTTTTGAAACAGAACCTCTCCTGATCCCAAACCTCCCCATAGAGCCCCTGACTTTGATTAGAGCTTGGGAATCCACTTAAAAATTGGTTTCCTCGAAAAAACAAACTCAAAGCAATGGCAAATCGCAAAATGTGGATTGGTAAACATAGTAATGAATAAAATTACATTCAAAAGGTTGGTGTATATGAGATTTTTCTCCCCTACAACCCAGGAAAATAACTGCACTTTATTAATACAGAATAATCACATATTTACCTGCTCATGAGACTATCAACTCACTTTTTAATATAAAGAACATAATTATCACTGAAAAACAAAAATGTAGCAACATCATTATTTTTTTAAGCATGGATAATTTTCCTCTGGAAACTTGATAAAAAAATATATATATATTTAACAGCAATTTAAAATTATTCCCCTTATACATTTTAAACTGAACCCGATGTCTTTCCCACCATTTTGAAAACGGAAGGTGGTCTCTAAAGGAACTCCCGCTGAAGTGTATTTTCACAATGAGCTGATTAAGACAGTGCAGTTGTTTCCCCTTACAACAAACATTTAAAAATAAACTAAACAATTCTAAAGTGAATTAAGTTGCTTACCTTTGAGCCTCGCTCATTAAAAATAATTTCAACATCTAAGATTTTACCAAATTGCTGCAAAGAAATAGAAATATCTTATAAGCAAGAAGAGAAATGCAGTAGACATTATTAGGTACAGTAGTAATTGTTTCCGACGCCAATTTTTTCTCTTAATATCAAGGATATACATTTTATGTTTTATGGCTAATGGGCTTGAAACAAGAGAGAATAAAACCACCCATATTTTCTCCTTATTATGGAACACACCAACAGGGCTTGGTACAAAATATTAAGAGGTGAATTCTACTTTACTTTTTCTTTTTTTTTCCTGTGTGCATGTCTGCGTTCCCAGGCACTGAGCAGCAAAGATTTAAAAGTGGCTAGTATGTATATACAATGACCGTTCTGGTCTATCCCACCAAACAATGGAAGAAACACCCTTGATGAAATGCGATTTTGATAATCAATGTCCAGTGAGAATTTGATGTGACTGGTTTTGGCTCCCAGCTCACATAAAATCTAGGAGCAGTTCTATCATATGAGAAAGAAACTATGAACACAAAAGCAAACTCCACTATCCAGGCACCATCATCATGATGGTATCAGCAGTTGTAATCAGTGCTTGGGCTGAAATTCTCTCAAGATAATTCTCTATATTATTAAACAAACAGATTTTAGATAACTAGCATGACTAGGCTCTATGAAAAGTCCAGAAACAGACACTCAGATTATAAATAGAGACAACTAAAATGCAGACACCTGGTTAAATTTAAATTTCAGATTTTTCAGGATATGTCACACGCAATATTTGGGACATACTTATACTTAATATCTGTGGTTTATTTGAACTTCAAATTCAATGACTGCGTCTTACATATTTTTTAAATTGGTGAAATCTGCAGTTTCCAGTGAGAAATGCACATCAAGCAATTCTTGATTCACGTTTCAAAATGGAGAGTATGGGCCCTAGAACTACGGGCATCAGATCATCTGAAATCCTTTCCTCCAACCTTGGAAGTTTTTCAGTTTTCTGAGATTACACGAAGTAGTGTGGGCATTTCTTGAGTATAATAGCCTAACCTGCGTATAAGCAGGCAAGAGAGAGGGTGATGTAAAATCATGTACCGTGGCCCAGGAAAAATAAAATGAGAATTTTATCTCCATGCAGAATGAGAGCAAATGCCCTTTGAGTGATTAAAAATTAAACAGGGCAACATAAATATTTCCATCCTCTTTTTTTGTTTTGTTTTGAGCTTTCCTATCATTCCATTCACTTCTGCATTCTGGATTTTAATTGCATCCTTTATGACCCTCAGAGGTTCTGTATTCCATTTCCCCCTGAATGGACAGCATTACACGTACTTCCGTGCAGCAGAGGACAGAGTGACTGGGGTGAGGGGTGGGGCAGGATGAAAAAGGAACAAACAAAAAGACCACACGAGAAGCAGGGGAGGTTTGCCTGACCAATGTGTTCCAGTCAGAGTATCCAGAGACGCACAGAGTGAATGTCAAGAGGGTCCTACTAACATTCAAGAAACAAACTATTTAGAACATACAGATGCTATCCTCTGGAATGTACAAAGAAATCCACCCTCCCCAAAACAGTAGAAACAAGTGTGTATGCCACTGGAATACAGACAGCTCAGTCTTGAAATAAAAAAAGTTCTGACTATGGAAAAAAGTAACCAAAAGTTTGTCATTCTGTACCATAGAAATGTGCCCATGCCTCAGGATCCATACACTATCCAGCCAGGGGAATCATAGACGTGCATATTTCTAGTTGTGAGACAAAGAACTACTAGTACTTCTGCTCAGAGAAGCAAAGGATAGGAAGAAACCAAGGAGAAAATACTCAGAAGAGAATACAGAAATGGGTCACATTGCTCGCACACACAATGGAAATGCCAACAAACATGCAGCTAACTCATCCTGCAATTTGTGGACTTACATCTTTTGGTCAAGAGAATTCCTTTACAGAGCATTTTCAGTGCCCCAGTTTTACGCAGAGAAAAATCACTGGAAATAGAAGAAAACTTTCAGATGGGGGAAATGAAGGATTTGCCGTTCAAATGTGAACTGAATTTCATAGTAAAGAAACCTCCAGTTTTGTGAACTCCTCAAGCAGTAATTTTGATACAAACACCCTAGAATATTCAGTCTATACAGACGCTATCATATTTATTTCAGGCATAAGAGCCTAGAAGCACATACATTTACAGAAAGAGAAGCTTGACAAGGACTTCTTCCAAAACCACGATGCAACTGTCATCTACGGAACATTCTCTAGGCAGTCAACCCAAAAACATTTCCTTTAAAATAAGATCTGATTGAGACAGAACCAATCAAACAGCAGTCTTAGCATGTGTCATTCCCTAAATGAAACAATGACATCAGCTGCCCTGAAATGGTCTCAAAGTTTGCTTCTGTGGCAGTTGCTGTTAGGTTGACGGTTCTCAAAGCCAGTGAAACAAGCCCGAAGAAGAATGCTGATGTAAGCCCCATTTCCAAGACAGTTGTGTACTATATTTATAGTATCAACAGTTTAATTGGGAAGTTTGCTACTAATGATGTAAACACAGCTGGCACATTTTCAATTTAAATAGACACAACTCATTGGCAGACATAACTAGCATTTGTTTGCTCAACAGCAATGTTCAGCTGCATTCAACAACGCCTCAACTCCACACAAGGTGTCTCAATAGCTGTATCAAGAACAGGATCCAGGCCAGGCACGGTGGCTAACACCTGTAATCCCAGCACTTTGGGAGACTGAGGTGGGCAGAACATGAGGTCGGCAGTTCGAGACCAGCCTGGCCAACATGGTGAAACCCTGTCTCTACTAAAAATGTAAAAATTAGCCAGGCACGCTGGCAGGAGCCTGTTATCCCAGCTACTTGGGAGGCTGAGGCAGAAGAATCACTTGATCCTGGGAGGTGGAGGTGGCAGTGAACCGAGAATGTGCCACTGCGCTCCAGCCTGGGCAACAGAGCGAGACTCCGTCTCAAAAAACAAAACAAGATCTAGAAGTTTACAGGCACACACTTGGGCAAATATGTACCAAGCATTTTTAGATGTTCTCAGATCAAACAATATTTCTCTGAAAAACTGTGAAGGATGTTCAATGGATACAGCATAAAACATAAAGGTTAGTTCAAAGATTGTGCATAGTGGCCAAGGAAAGGCATCATCCCAGTTTTTCTTAGTGTCAGCTTCGTGTTCAGAATGCAGAAGTAGAAGGTACCACGCCCTATCCCACCATAATGGCCTCACTCCTCATAACATCATGGTAGATGGAACTTAGCATTAACATCATAAGTACAGGCAAGCCCGTCTCATTACTAAAAAGTGATCTTGAAATCTTCCTTTGCATGTGCCGAAAGTCATGTGATCTGTTTTTTGTGACAATAAAGAGAGGTTCAGTGGACTATTTTCCTGCCCAGAGGGCCTATATTTTGTTTTCTTGTGTTTTTTGATTTTATTGCTGTAGAAACTGGGTCTCCCTATGTTGCCCAGGGTGGTCTCAAATTCTCGAACTCAAGCAATCCTTCCACCTCGGCCTCCCAAAGTCCTGGGATTACAGGTATAAGCCACCACCATGCCTAGCCAAGAGGGTCTGTATTTTGACTCCTAAAGTAAGGCTCAGAATCAACAAGGGTGTTGTGTAAATTTGAGAACTGCAGTCACTGAGCAACTGTTTGACAATTCTGTGATGGCATCCAGAACATCTATCCATCTGTTGTAGCAGAGGTCTGGATATATCACAATCCACTTCTCTCACTTCAAACCCAGAATGTTTAAATTTTAAATATTAAGTTAAACATTCTATTCAGGGCACCATATATTGCAATTAATTTGTTAGAAATCCATATATTCCTCTCTTGAGATCATCAAACATTTATCTGTAAAGAAAATGCAAGTTCATGCATGATACCTAACATGAAGACAAAGCTCCAGGAAAAAGGAGCCACGTATAAAACTAACATCCCTTCCAATGAACCATTTAATATCAATGCCACTGCACAGAACAGCTCCATTCACTTGGACCTCAACTAGTATTTTTTAAAGACTGTGGCTTCTGCTTTGTATGTTGTAGCCATATAACATCTTCCCCAAGGAATGTTCCATCTCAAATGAAAAAAAATAAAATAACATGAGCTAGAAGATTTAATGCCAAACATGGGAACAAATGCTTCCATTGAGTAGAAAGTAAAGAATATGAAAAAGGTAATCAGAATCCCAATCTTCATGAAGAAATGCTGAAGATACAAATTAAAAATAAAATGAGTCACCTGCAGTAACCATTAGGCATGCAATGGTTGCAGATGGCATGGTCGAATTATTAATGGTTACAGACGTTGTAATGACCACTGCCAAGTTTTAGGCAGTTTGAAGAAGGAGGTTGCTTTTTTGTCTTGTTTTGCTTTTGACTTTAAAATCCCATGCCTGTATTTAACAAGAGACAAAGGTGGGGGGGGAGCACAAAGATCTTTGTGACTGTTTATCTCTGTAATTGTCCTCACTGTAACCCCTGTCAAAGTGGGAAGACAAAGACAGGACAGAGCGCCAAAAGGAGAGAAGATGTCTCATGTCCAAATGATGTCAGAAGTACCTAATTGGAGTTAAACTGTAGTTTCTTGCAGTAACTATGACCTGAAAGAGAAAACCCTCCTAAATTCCCTAAACTCCAGTGCGGGGAGCCAATGAGAATGTTTACAAATGCTTCACAATGTGATTCCTGCCGCTAAATGTATCCTATAACAAGAATGACTCTGTGACCACCACCGTTTGGCAGGAAAGAACAGATTTTTAGTGCATAAAACTGCATTTCTTTAGAATGGTAGTTGTAAACTATGGAGGCTTAAGAGTCATTACAAGGGGGTCTGTGAATCTGTACGTTCCTGGTACTTTTATAGACAAAATTTACAGAAAAAATAAAGCTTTCAAAAAATCTTTCAGAAAAAATAATAGTTTCAAAAAATGGACACAGATGCTACTTGTGATGAACAAGGTTAACTTTGTGCTACTGAATGCATGGTGCATTCTCTTAATTGATAGGCATTAAGTGTATCTATCATCTTGTCAAATTGACATCTTGTCAGTTGCTTGAAAATCTTGACTATAAAGTGATGGCACACGCATGTAGTCCCAGCTAGTCAAGAAGCTGAGGAACGAGAATCGCTTGAACCCAGGAGAAAGACTGCAATGAGCCGAGATCATGCCACTTCACTCCAGTCTGGGCAACAGAATTAGACTTTGTCACAAAAAAAGGGGGGTACTGGATATGTGCAGTGCCTCACATCTCACGCTGTAATCCCAGCACGTTGGAAGGCCAAGGTGGGAGGGTTGATTGAGGCCAGGAATTTGTGACCAGCCTGGACAACGAAGTGAGACCCCATCTCTATTTAAAAAAAAAAAAAAAAAAAAAAACGTAAAAATTAGCCAAGCATGGTGGCTTGTGTCTGTAGTCTCAGCTACTTAGGAGGTTGAGGTGGGAGGATCCCTTGAGCCCAAGAGTTTGCAGTGAGCGTGATCACACCACTGCACTCTAGCCTGGGTAACAGAGTGAGAACTTGTCTTTTTAAAAACAAGAGCCGGGCTGGGAGCGGTGGCTCACACCTGTAATCCCAGCACTTTGGGAGGCCGAGGTGGGTGGATCACAAGGTCAGGAGATCGAGACCATCCTGGCTAAAATGGTGAAACCCCGCCTCTACTAAAAATACAAAAAAACGAGCTGAGCGTGGTGGCGGGCACCTGTAATCTCAGCTACTCGGGAGGCTGAGGCAGGAGAATGGAGAGAACCCACAAGGCGGAGCTTGCAGTGAGCAGAGATTGTGCCACTGTACTCCAGCCAGGGCAACAGAGTGAGACTCTGTCTCAAAAAATAAATAAATAAAAATAAAAATAAATAAATCAAGCGCCCTGAAACTAGTAGATTTGGATCAAGGTTTGATGACAGGTAGTACAATTTTTTGGCAAGATCTTGTTCCTTGCCGTCTACCCTAACTCTATAAGACTAGAGAGACTCAGAATCCCTTCTGATTCCTGTGAATATTTTGAATACCTCTGTGACTTAGCATTGTAGCCTGCAGTAACTTTCACGATAACTAAGAAAACTATGGGAGGAAAGCCCCCTAAAGGGTGGAACTTGGGGTGAGCTGCAATGAGTGACACCATAAAAGAGTGTCAAGATGCTTATTAAGGGGATTGAATTCAAAGCCAACATCACAGTGACACTTGATGAGAAAAAACAGACCGCACAGCAAGACATCTTCCTAACCTGACATGGCAAAGAGAATATAACTCCTCTTACTGCCCATCATTCAAACCTGGTCTTACTGCCTCACACACACTTAACCTCAACTCTCACTTTGAATGCTCTGCACTTTTCAAAGTCATCTTTGACCTGAAAGTGCCCGAGGGTATCTCTGTTCTGCAGGAGTTGGAGGGGCTCAACTCAAGGTTATTACCAAATGAGAGAGATAAAAGTGCAAGAGCTGACCTTTTCCTCGTAAATGTCAGCATTCAAAGCTGGGTATCTTAAATATTAGGATGCCTGCTCTGCTTTTGTGTCAGATGCATACTTGATAAGCATCGTGTGTGTAAGAAGTAAAAGGTGCAAGCTAATCCCCAACACACAGTGCCTTTGAGAAGTGAACCAGAGCCTTCCATTTTATACGGAGAACAACACCAGAGTGATGCAGAATGGGCATCTTCTTGTTCCTTTTGTGATATTTGCATCCATTTATAAACTCCTAGAGGAGGAGTCTCTGAGCAGCCTACCTTTGCTCTAAGTCAAATGTTAAGGATGTAATTCTTTTCACTGAATCCACAGGCACCTGCTATCATTGCTGGGATGTCATGGGCAAATTGGCTACATTCACAAACGTGAAAGATATCCAAGCCCCGTCATAGCCTTGTCCTTTGGTTGAACGGAGGTCAAAGAAATGGCAAACTCATGGCTTCCCAAAGTGGATAGTGAAGATATCTTTGAGAAAAAAATAATCAGGGGCAAGATGATCTATAAAAAAGCAATGCTATTATTTTCTCCTGGGCTAGTGGTGACTTGTGGCCTGCTCTATATTTCACCATGGTGCCTGGGCATGGCTACCCTTCATGGCATATAGCACCACAGTAAGTGCCTCTGAATCCCTGTCACTAATTTCAGAAAAATGTAGACTTCAGGAATCAACATGAACTTAGAAACTGGTAGCTCATTTGGTGTTGGTGGTGGTGGTTTTGCTTTGTTTGCTAAAATCAGCTTTATGCAGAATTAGTTGTTCTCTGTTGCTGCATCTGAAATCTAAATGCACAGTGCCTGGGAAAGACTAGGGAATGCAGGAATACACTATGAGTCACACTCTGGATAATCTGACAACTGCAAAAGAAAGCAAAACCAAGAGGACTCGGGGTGTATTTTTGCTACAGTATGATGTCCTGGGCCATTGGATTTAGGACCATCTATTGATGGCTTCTTTCAGCAGTGGGTCATTTAGGAATGTTTTCCATTTGGCCTTCAAGTTACTTCTTAGAAGAAAACCACTTGGCAAAGTAGATACATGGTGAGCATATGTACAGAAATACATGCTAAAACCATAAAGAGATTCTAGCCACAATATACCCAAAAACTAGACTCTAAAATGTTTCTCCCCGTGCAAACATCTAACCTTAGTATTGTAAATACCCCCAAACTTACACGAGACAGGGAGGTCTCTGGAAACCCCAGAGCGGGCACTGCTGAGAAGAAAGGTGGTACTTACACCAAACATTTGTCTGAGGTCCGGATCCCGGAACCTGAAGGGGATATTGGAGACATGCAGCCGCTTGGGCTGAGACTTGTTTTCCGTGTTTTCAGAAGGTTGTGTCTGGGGCTGGCCATCCGTTGGTGCTGCATCATCTGTCTGCTAAAAGAACAAGAAGAAATCGAAGAGGTTGAGTGGACCACAATGCTCTGTTCCAATGCGCTTTTGCTTGCCCTGAGTGGCAGGAAAAGATCAGAACTAAGGATTCTGAGAAGGGAAGAAAATGCTGACGCATGCATGCATGCATTCATTCAACAAGTGTTTTCTGAGCAACCACTGAGTGCTCATGATGAATCTGGGATTGGGCAGTGGGCAAAGCAGACAAAAATCCCTGCCCTCGGGGAGCATCATTCCAGATAATAAATCCATAAATAGAGTGTTGGCAGACAGAGAAAAGCACTATAGGCTAGAAAAAGCAAAGGAAGGGGACTGGGAGCTGCTGGGGTTGGGAGGTGGGGAGTGGGAAACTCATCAAGAAGGGGGTAATAATTATTAAAGGCAGGAGACTGTGTATTTCTTAACTGATGCGGTTCAGAATCTGAAGATATGCCTACATAATTGTTCAGGTAATTGCCTAGACCGTGTAACATTATTAGCATAACTCATTGTTTCACCACCCCTGACTTCCAAATAAGGCTGTATAACATGATGTTACATTGACACCCATATATAGGCAGGAACCTAGGGGAAAAGTCACAGTCACATTAGGTATCATTATAGCCACTGCCATACTCTCAGTTCTAGAGTTTTAACATTTCAAACATTTAACATAGGATACTTTCTCTGCAATTAGCATGTGTTGCCTCTAGGTGGCAGTAAATGCCATCCACATCAGATACCAACTTTGAAACTATGATACAAAGCTTATGCAGAAGCCTATCAAACTTATGAGTGAGGAATCATCGTCACCTATTTATAAGCAATCTAGAAGTACATAATTGGGAAAAAACTATCAATATAGGCAGCCAGGTGTAAAATAATAACAACTTAGAGGAGAGAATCTTACAAAGTGAAATACAAAACACTCAGATAACACGGGCATAATTAGCAAGTTTCTCAACAGCCCTGGTATTTACTGGAACGTTTCATTTGCATTTTCCTTCCTAACACACCCTGAATTGCATGTTGAAGTAAAGACTTCCCGTTGGCTCGCAAACCATTCTTCCAAGCTGCTCTGGTACCAAAAGCCCTACTAGTTGACTTCAAGTTTTAAGTGCAAAGTCATGTATTTAGACAATGTATTTAGTCATTTTGCCTATACTGTTGGATTGAATATGAAGCAGTACGATGGTCATTTTCTTAGCTGGAAAATAAAGAATAATGAGTTCATACCTTTTAAGGCTTTGTGATTGAATAATGTATGCTAACTTGGCCAAGTTCCTGGTATATATTCAATAAATGGAAAGTAACGAACTGTCTAGAGTAATGGTAATTGTTTTAAATACCAAAAAGAGAAATAAACCTCTTTTGAGAAACACACAGGAAAGGTTGTCATTTGCTTATTTTTAAAGTGTTTACACATCTTTACTGAGCAACTGCTTTGTGTTAGACACATAAATCAGCCCTCCAAGTCACACGCAATTCCAACTTTAGTGAATGACACCAATAGAGGAAGACAATCATAAATAGAATCATTTTGTCATTGTTTTTTGTTGTTTTCTTGGAGTTGGGTCTTGGTCTGTCACTCAGGCTGGAGTGCCGTGGCACAATCATGGCTCACTGCAGCCTTGAAACCCTGGGCTCAAACAATCTGCCCACATCTGCCTTCCAAATAGCTAGAACTACAGGCATGCGCCACCACATCAACCTAATTTTTATTTGCAGAGACAGGGTCTCACTATGTTGCCCAGGCTGGTCTTGAACCTCTGGCCTCAAGTGATCCTCCTGCCTCAGCTTCCCAAAGCACTGAGACTACCAGCATGAGCCACCATCCGCAGCCAATACAGACTGGTAAATGTTGGGATAAGAGGCAATCACAAAGGGCTGAGTAACCTTAAATCACGGTCATATAACACTGCTGGAGGTTCAGCAAGGCTTGCCAATTCTGGAGGTTAAATTTTAAGTGGGAGATATCTAAGAGAAGAGGTGAAAAGGACTGAGGCTATACAGAGACAGGGCAGCGTACGTGCAGAGATGTCAAATGATGTCTTGGATTCAGAGAGTATGTGTAGCTCCAGCACCACTGCTCAGATGAGGCAGGTATGAAGGGAAGGCAGGAGTGGAGGTTTCAAAGATAGTCAAGGGGCTAGATCAAAGGACACTGTATGAAGCAAGAGTCTGAGCTTCATCCTAAGAGCAATAAGGAGCCACCTAACGATCACAGCAGGAGGGTGGTACGACCAGCTTGTGACACAAATGATAAATGTCTGTTTAATGGTTGGCTGACTCACTGACCAAAAGTACATGAATAAACAAATGAATGAAGAAGTGTACAATCAACGTCACCACCTTCAAGTGATAGTTGAAGAACAACGTTGTAACACTGAAACCCAAACAGAGCAGAATGTGGGTTTTCTCCGCTGAGAATACGAGGTTTGGTGCCATGTCCATGACACAGAAATGAGCTTGAATCATGCAACTGTCCCTTTTCAGATTGTAAGGGGTTTTAGCACTCTACACCCGGACTCGGAGTTTACAGATGCTATAGCTGAAACCCCCAGCTTTCAGTCCATTTTTTTTCCATCCTGTTAGAAGTTTCTGTTTCAATGCAAAAATAAAATGAGCTCCTTCTTACCCTGAGAAGGAAACATAGATTTGGATTTGTGTACAACTGCTGGATGTTTCAGCTTAATGAACCTAATTAGGAATTACAGAGATTATGATTAAACATATTAAATGATTAACAGCATTGTGCCACTCATGTGAAAATTAAAATTAATCATCTCTAGTCAAACAGCACTTTGGAGAAATCTTTGCATTGTTTCCTTTGATAAAAACATACAATGCTCAATTAATCATTTTATAGTATATGCTTATATACAAATGCCTATAAATTGTTATAGAGAAATACCTGTGCATTAAAAAGAATCCTTAAAGAAAGCATGCAAAAAAAAAAAAAAGTGAGCCAAAAGTGTTTCAGGTCATTGTGGGTGTATGGAAAGGGAAAAAGAGGAGTGTTAGGAAGTGTAGAGGTTGAGGAGTGAAGAAAACAACAGAAAAAGGAAATCTCTTTCAGCCTGCATGCCTTTTATGTGGTGGGATGCAGCACAATGAACCAGGGTTTTGGAATCACGCAGACCATCTCTGTTATTTGCTAATCTTAGGCAGGTCACTTTTCTTCTCTGACCCTCAGTTTACTTTTCCATCAAAGGACATTAATGGGGGTAATGAAGCCAGGTGCAGTGGCTCATGCCTGTAATCCCAGCACTTTGCGAGGCTAAGGTGGGAGGATAATTTGAGACCAGCCTGCAAAATAGTGAGACCCTGTCTCCACTAAATAAATTTTTTTTTTAAAAAAGCTGATTATGGCCATGTGTCTGTCATCCCAGGTAGTTGACAGACTGAGGTGGGAGATGGCTGGAGCCCAGGAGATCAAGGCTGCACTGACAGAAAGTCACACCACTGCACTCCAACCTTGGCAATGGAGCAAGACTGCCTCTAAAACAAAAACAAGGCTGGGCGCGGTGCCTCACACCTGTAATCCCAGTACTTTGGGAGGCCGAGACGGGTGGATCACGTGGTCAGGAGATCGAGACCATCCTGGCTAACACGGTGAAATGCCTATAGTCCCAGCTACTTGGGAGGCTGAGGCAGGAGAATGGCGTGAGCCTGGGAGGCGGAGCTTGCAGTGAGCCGAGATTGCGCCACGGCACTCCAGCCTGGGCGACAGAGCGAGACTCTGTCTCAAAAAAAACAAAAACAAAAAAAAACAAAAACAAAAAGGACACTAATGGTACTAAGCTCACAGGATCGTGGGAAGGACCAAATGCAGCAGGAGATGACAGAGCAGCTACCACAGAGCCTAATGCACGTTGGGGTTAGTGATTGTCATCAACCCCTCCACTAAGTGTGATCTGTTTTTCTTCCCCTTTTTCTGGGACCTTAGAACAAGCCTGAGTTTTATGTCTCTATATTTGTTTTCTGAAAGATGACCACAAAGCTGGTGGCTTAAAGCCACTGGACTTCATTCTCCTGTAGTTGTACAGACCAGAAATCTAAAATCAAGGTGCCAGGAGGGCCACACTCCCTCTAAAAGATCTAGGGGGAGAATCATGCCTTGCCTCATTTAGCTTTTGGTGGATGCAGGCATTCCTTGACTTGGGTTTGCATCCTTCCATCCTCTGCTTCCATCTTCACAAGCCCTATTCCCTCTACATGGCTGAAACTCCAATTTCCCTCTTCTTTTTTCTTCTTAAAAAGATACTAGGGTCGGGCGCACGGTGGTTTAAGCCTATAATCCCAGCACTTTGGGAGGCTGAGGGGGGCAGATCACAAGGTCAGGAGTTCGAGACCAGCCTGACCAAAATGGTGAAACCCCGTCCCTACTAAAAACACAAAAATTAGCCAGGTGTGGTGGCACATGCCTATAATCCCAGGTACTCAGGAGGATGAGGCAGGAGAATTGCTTGAACCCAGGAGGCAGACGTTGCAATGAGCTGAGATTGCACCATTGCACTCCAGCCTGGGTGACAGAGCGAGACTCTGTCTCAAAAAAGGATATTAGTTGTTGAGCCCACCCTGAATCCAGGATGATTTTGTCTTGATCCTTAATTACATCTGCAAAGATCTCCTTCCCCTCCCCTATCCCTGCCAAATAGGATCATGTTTATGGAAGTTATAACAAGGACGTAGTTTTTGGAGGTCACCATTCCCTCTACTACATCTCTCCACCAAACATATAAATCAAAGGTGCATGGAGTACAAGCAAGCAGCTGTCACCCAGGAGGAAATGCGTCCTCTACCACTTCAGGCAGCACGAAGTTCTCACGATGAGTGGCCTCAAAGCAGATCTAGGAGAAGGAGGAATGAATGTTCCTGCCAGGCTGTCATCTGTCAATAGGAGTTGCGATGGTTAACATTGAGTGTCAACTTGATTGGATGGAAGGATGCAAAGTATTGGTCCTGGGTGTGTCTGTGAGGGTATTGCCAAAGGAGACAAACATTCAAGTCAGTGCAACGGTCGACCCACCCTCAATCTGGGTGGTCACCATCTGATCATCTGCCAGCATGCCTAGGATAAAAGTAGGCAGAGGAACGTGGAAAGACTAGGCTGGCTGAGTTTTCCAGCCTGCAACTCTCCCCCATGCTGGATGCTTCCTGCCCTTGAACGTGGGATTCCAAGTCCTTCAGCTTTTGGACTCTTGGATCTTTGACCACAGACTGAAGGCTGTACTGTTGGCTTCCCTACTTTTGAGATTTTGAGACCCAGCCTGACTTCCTTGTTCCTCAGCTTACAGATGGCCTATTGTGGGACTTCACCTTGTGATCATGTGAGTCAGTACTCCTTAATAAACTCCCCTTTATTTATAGATAAACATCTATTTTATTAGTTCTTTCCCACTAGACAACCCTAATACAGGAGTCACTTCAATGAGACCCCCCAAACGAAGAGGAGACTTAAGTCTTCGTCTTTCCAGCCCACGCTCCACAGTGGCCTTTGATCATGGCCCTGGATGCAATGACGCCTGGCTGGAAAGCCTTTCATCAGCCTCTTGAAAAGCCATCAACACTGAAGGACAGAGATGCTGCCTGTATGTTCCCAGTACCTACTACTGTGCCTCACTCAACCTGAGAAGTCGTTATAGTATCCCTGAGAAGCTTGCTGAACGTTATGGCAAAAGCATAGTGTGTAATTCCTAAGGAAAAGACAATGTCAAAAAGCTAGGAAACTGGCTAATAGAACAAACCATCTAGAATGCACATTCCTGGAGGGCAGTGGCTACGGGATTCCTAGCTATAGTCCCCAAAGCTGCAGCATATTAAAGCTCAGTGGGAAGTAATCTCTGGAAGAACTCCCAATTTATTGGACTTTATTTTTTGAGACAGAGTCTTACTCTGTTGCCCAGGCCGAAGTGTAGTGGCACAATCTCACCTCACTGCAACCTCTGCCTCCCGGGTTCAAGCGATTTTCCTGCTTCAACCTCCCGAGTAGCTGGGATTTACAGGTGTATGCCACTGCGCCTGGATAATTTTTGTATTTTTACTAGAGACAGGGTTTCACAATGTTGGTCAGACTGGTCTCGAACTCCTAACCTCAAGTGATGTGCCTGCCTCGGCCTCCCAAAGTGCTGGGATTACAGGCGTGAGCTACTGTGCCTGGCCATAAAAGTTATGTTTGGCTCTGAAGTGAGACCAATCTGAATGGACATGACCATATTTGGGAGATCAGAAGGTGAGACACAGCAATGCAGTAAATTCAGAGAATGGAGGAAATTGAGGGCAGTCAGTAAAGTAAGGATGTCAGAGGTGGATGGGAAAGTGGCCAGGGACACCCCCTTCTCAGTGGTCTCCAACCTAGATCCTCATTGACTGTCTAGGTCTATAAGGTTCAGTGTTCTCGGCCGTGACCCTCCCACCTTGCCTGCTGCCTGTCTCCCATTCTTGCTCGTTGGCCTCTCTGCTTTTTCCTGCCCCCATCTTTGGTCTTTGCATTCATTCTGCCCTTTGCCTGGAAGACTCTTTCCCTGGAACATCACATGTAGCTTGCCCAGTTACTGATACAATCTCTGCCCAGGTGTCACCCATTGGAGAAATCTTCAATGGCCCCATGATAACAGCAACTCTGCACCAGCACTCTCTCTCCCCTTGACCACTGATGTCTTCACAGCACACATCTCTTCTTGCCTTTTTATTATCTTATTCTGTGATTTTGTATATTGCTTATCTTTTCCACCAGGATGTAACTCCAGGAGAGCAGAGACTGTAGCTTTTCTGTTCACTGAAACCCTCTACCACTGGACAAGGTTCCTCAAGGTCAGTACCATTGACACTTGGGGCTGGTTCATTATTATTATTTTTTTGATGGGTGGATCATCCTGTGCACTGTAGAACGTTCAACAACATCACTGGCCTCCACCCACTACATGCCAGTTGCCTACTCTTGAGTTGGAACCAAAGATATCTCCTGGGATTCAAATGTCTCCTGGGAGGCAAAACTGTGCCACTTGAAACTGCTGACCTGGAGTCCATGATAAGTTCTCAGTAAATATCTGTGGTGTAAATAACAGCCTGGTTTTACCATGAGTGAGCTGCAAGGCTGCTCACTTTCATGTCTCTGGATCTCAGTTTGCAAATACATAAAATGATAAATGTGTACTTGTCCTGGATGCTTTAGAGTGAAATGACATCCAACTCTGTGAATGGTTAAGTCCCATGCATAAAGACGGGACACAATTATCATGATCATTATTAATAGTAGTAATAACCATCAGGTTTTGTTTTGTTTTGTTTTGTTTTGAAACAGTCTGGCTCTGTGGCCAGGCTGGAGTGCAGCAGCACGATCTCGGCTCACTGCAACCTCCGCCTCCTGGGTTCAAGCGATTCTTCTGCTTCAGCCTCCCCAGTAGCTGGGACTACAGGCGTGTGCCACCATGCCAGCTAATTTGTGAATCTTGAGTAGAGACGGAGTTTGGCCATGTGGGCCAGGCAGGTCTCGAACTGCTGACCGCAGGTGATCCACCTGCTTCAGCCTCCCAAAGTACTGGGATTATAGGCCTGAGCCATGGAGCCCAGCCTAGCTTTTGTTTTATTTCTCAGACCCACGCACAACTCTGAGATGCAGCCTCCCCATCAAACAGGAAAGGCTGCAGGATCCTACAGAGATGGGAAGTCTCTTAACCCCAAGAGGTGGGTTTCCAGGTGGCACTTGGCAGAGCTTCCCTCATAAGCTCATTAGGACCACAATGCCAGCTTCTGCCCGGGCCCAGTGTGAAGGCCCTATTAGAAGCCGGGATCTTTGCGGCAGAATTTTTCTTAATAAACAAACTTCCCAGGTATCGGCGCAGGTTATAAATGTTAAGAAAACACCACTGGCACTTTAATCTCCTGAAGATCACTTCGTGCTTCCACAAAGACCTTAATAAAGAACCACGGGGCTCCCTCTGCTATAATCGTTCCTAATTCAATGGATAGCTCTGAGCAACCCAAGACTAATCCTGGTGAAATTGGATTTTGATATCGACCAATCCAGGGATGACTGTTTGAGAGAAAATGCATAGTCGTGTAGAGAAACATGTCTTTTGGATTCTGTCCCCGTCCTGGGGTTTCTTCTGTCTGACCCTAGGGAGACACGACTGAGGCCGCCTATGTGGCATCTTCTAGTGATGACTAGGTAACTGGGTACAGAAGCACCGGGAAGGAATTCTTTCTTTAAGTTCTGGCATGCATGTGCAGGTTTGTTACATAAGTAAACGTGTGCCATGGTGATTTGCGGCACCCATCACCTAAATATTAAGCCCTGCATGCATCAGCTATTTATCCTGATGCTTTCCCTTCTCCCCTTCCCCCAACGAACCTCAGTGTGTGTTGTTCCCCTCCCTGTGTCCATGTGTTCTCACTGTTCTGCTCCCACTTTGAGTGAGAACATGCAGTGTTCGGTTTTCTGTTCCTGTGTTAGTTTGCTGAGGATAATAGCTTCTAGCTCCATCCATTGTCCCTGCAAAGAACATAATCTTCTCCCCTTTCATGGCCACATAGTATTTCACAGTGTATATGTACCACATTTTCTTTAAACTATCATCGATGGGCATTTGAGTTGATTCCATGTCTTTGCTATTGTGAATAGTGCTACAATGAACATACGTGTATATGTGTGTTTATAATAGAATGATGTATATTCCTTTGGGTATATACCCAGAAACGAGATTGCCAGGTAAAATGGTATTTTTGGTTCCAGGTATTTGAGGAATCACAACACTGTTTTCCACAATGGTTGAGCTAATTTACATTCAGGGAAGGAATCTGTATGGCTAGGTAGCTCTGCGTTAAAACTCTAGTTTCATCACTAGTCCAGCTATGTACATCCTTCTGAGCCTTAGCTGCAAGCTTAGATAAATGACTTCTATCTCAGGGTTGTCTGTGGGTCCAGGGTCCTGGTAGCAGTCCTTACTCATCTAGTATGGGTAAAGTGAAATGTACAAGACACCACCATGAAGTTGTCAGTAGAAATCAGAATACAGATAGAAATTAGAGATTTCGAAGTTCTGTGCTCAGGGGAGAGAAGCGATAATTAGAAATAAAATAAGAACTGTAGCAAATACTATTTGATGGAAGTGAAAAATACATGCACTCATCACACAGCATTAGATATAGTTCAAGGATGCTGGTGAAGAACTTTAGAGAAGCCTCTATAATAAAATGTAAGTGATATATGTCATTTTAGAATTCTTAGAAGTCAAATTTTTTTTTTAGATGTAAAATTTTAAGAATGTCCATTTTAACCCAATTTATTAAGGATATTATTTCAACATGCTGTCATGTAAAAGGTATTCTGTATTTTCTTTTTTGGAGGATGTCTTTGAAATCTTGTATTTTACACATCTCCATATGGAAACTGAATTGTCATTGGAAATACCTGATTTATATTTAGCCTTTGAAAAAATGACAGTTGAAGGATCTCCAAACGAACTAATAACAATCAAGTATCAGTGCTTACATTTAAATTGAAGTTAAATCAAGTTCACTAGTTGTATTGTTTTGTTTTGTTTTGTTTTGTTTGCAATGGACTCACTGCCATTCCCCAGGCTGGGATGATCAAGGCTCACTGTAATCCCTACTTCCCAGGCTCAAGAGATCCTTCTACCTTGATCCCCAAAGTGTTGGGATTACAGGCATGAGCCACCATACCCAGCCTCAGTAGCTGTATTTCAGGTGCTCAACAGACACCTGCGGCTGGTGGCTCCCTGTGGTAGACAACACAATGGCCTGCTAAAGATGTGAAGGTTCTAATCCCTGGAACCTTGAATAGGATACTTTACATGGCAATGGAGAATTCAGGTTGGTAATCTCAGGACCATAAAATAGATTATCCTGGATTACCTGTGTGGGCCCTGTATAATCGCCAGGGTCCTGAGAAGTGAAACAGAGGCCAGTGGCATGGAAGAGAACCCCCAATGTCATGTCAGAGTGAACACCCAGTGAGAAAAACTCAACCCACCATTACTGGTTTTGAAGATGGAGAAAGGGGCCATGAGCCCCAGAATGACAGTGGCCTTCAAGAACCAGGAAAGGCATGGGGACAGATCAAATTGTGAGCCTATAGAAATACCATCCTGACAGCTACAATCATTGTAAACCTGGTGATACCTATGCTACACTTCTGATCTCCAGAACTGTAACCTAATAAGCTTGTGTTGTAGAAGTTACTAGGTGTGTGGTCATCTGGCAGCAAAAGAAAACTGCAGTCTCATCAGAAAGCTCAGGTACAGAACATTTTCATCGCTGTCAAGTTCTATGAGGCAGGCCTGCTTTAGAGCCATGGTGTGCTGGGGGGAGAAGAAGCTAAAATGGAAAATGGGTTTAAAAGGGAGGAAAGTAGAGAAAGAAAGTCTTCCCTAGGACAGTAACCATAATGACCATATAGTGACCATAATAGGAGCTAGATAAACTGAAGCTGAGACCTACTGAGCTGCATTCCCAGATAGTTAAGCCTTTTTTTTTTTTTTTTTTTTGAAATGGAGTCTTGCTCTGTCGCCTAGGCTGGAGTGTAGTGCCATGATCTCGGCTCACTGCATGCTCTGCCTCCCAGGTTCACGCCATTACCCTGCCTCAGCCTCCAGAGTAGCTGGGACTACAGGTGCCCGCCACCACACCCGGCTAATTTTTTGTATTTCTAGTAGAGATGAGGTTTCACTGTGTTAGCCAGGATGGTCTCCATCTCCTGACCTCATCATCCACCCACCTCAGCCTCCCAAAGTGCTGGGATTATAGGTGTGAGTCACTGCGCCCAGCCAGTTAAGGCATTCTAAGGCACAGGATGAAATTAAGAGGTCAGCACAAGATACACATAATAAACACATTGCCGACAAAACAGGTTGCAGTAAAGAAGCCAGCCAAATCCCACCAAAACCAAGATGGCAACGAAAGTGACCTCTGGTCATCCTCACTGGTCATTATACGCTCATTACAACGCATTAGCATGCTAAGAGACACTCCCACCAGCACCACAACAGTTTACAAATGCCATGGCAATGTCAGGAAATTACCCGATGTGGTCTAAAAGAGGGAGAAACCCTCAGTTCTGGGAACTGCCCACCCCTTTCCCGGAGAACTCATAATCCACCCCTTGTTTAACATATAATCCAGAAATAATCATAAAAACAGGCAACCAGCAGCCCTCAGGGCTGCTCCACCTACGCGGTAGCCACTCTTTTGTTTCTTTACTTCTGTAATAAACTTATTTTTACTTGATGGATTCACCTCGAATTCTTTTTGCGTGAGATCCAAGAACCCTGTCTTGGGGTCTGGATCAGGACCCCTTTCCAGGAACAATAGTATCCTTTGAAATGAGGAATATTATTTAGTCAACTTTAAGTTTCAAATACACCATTTTTAAATGAAAAATTTGGGATATTAATATTTTTCTAGGGCAATATTGTAAAAACTAAATACCCAGCTTTAATTCTAGGTGGGGTGGGTCTCTCATGTAGTTGGTTCCACTAGTGGTAGCTGTCAGCTGTGACTTCTGTTGCTATCATTATTGTTATTTGGTGGTATTTTCCTTTACTCTGTAAATAAACGTTTCTTAATCTATTTCTGTGTTCATGTATACACTGAAGATTTTATGAAAGTGTGGACCACCTTTTGGGGGAAAAATATACATACACCTAAATTTGGCATACAATCTCAGAAAGTTCACAAGCTCCCTGGAGGATACATAGACACCCCTGGATGTGGACCAGGACTACTGAGGAAGGCTTTTGCTTCTCCCCGATCCTGAGTAAAGACAAAGGATTCTGGCTATCACTGATGCTGAATGCTACCTCCACTGGTAGCTTATAAGCAAAATGTGAAACTGGCTAAACTGTCTGGGATAGAGGATGGAAAATAAAACCGTACTGAGGTCCTACCATGAGCTAGGCATCTCGCTAGGTGTTTTCCATGCCTTATTTTACTGAGTTGCCGTAACAACTAGGAAAACTGAGGCTCAGAGAGGTTAGGCCATCTATCTGAAGTCACACAGCCAGGAGATGGAAGGATTGAACTTAGGATGTCTAACTCCATATCTGAAACTCTCTTCGCTCCTCAATGACCTTTCAAGGTCGAGGTGAAGATGCTCTGGAAAGTCTAAGCTACAGCCACGCAGACCAGCTGCAAAGTACCTATAGAGAGGAGTAAAGATTCACAGTAACCCTAACTGCCTGTGTTCTAGGTCTGGACTGGAACCAGAGTGGTGAGGTGGGTGAATGAGACCCTAGCTCATCCAGCCAACTAAAAAGCAAACAAAACCAGGCTGCTTCAACTGTGTTGTTTGAACTACTAGAGTTGTGGGTTGACCTCTATTAAGCCCTCATTGACAAGTTTTCTTACTAGAATAACCATCCTATGGATAAACACCGTATCAAATGCTTCCTAGAATATAAGCATCCCGTGGATAAACACTATATCAAACACACTATATCAAAAGCCCTTTACTATGGCACATAGTAGGCGCTCAGCAAGTCTTCACTGAAGCATTCCAGGAAACTAATGATTTGGGCCCAGCTGCTGCTTCATCCACAAACATCCCCAAATTCACCATCATGGTGTAGGAACCCAACACCTAAGACACGACGTGAATGCAGCATGATTCTCCCCACAGTCAGCCTACTGACTATTCAGCATCTTTCCTTTCCTACAGGCTTCCTCCCCTCCGTGCACAAAACTCTTCACAGTGATAACTAAAAAGTGTACTTTGAATAGCCAGCAGCTGCTCCCTCCTCCACCAATCAAGTTATTTCTCAGAGAGAAAAGCTTGTGAGTGTCTTCGAGGCATTATTTGATTAAGTTGACAATATTATGTGAGCGATGGTTGAGTACCCACTGCGAAGTACTTTGGACCAAATTGATTTGTGTAACGAACACTTGCTCTGTCTCTTCTTGCAGCCTGAATAGCGGTCTTGATTTAGCCAGTAATGCTGGGTGCCGAGTGAATTTACAGGGTCCACGGTCCCTCTCTCTCTCAATCTGCAGAGAATAGCAGGGCAGAGCATGGGCTGGCATAATTCAATACATTGTACTATAAGCTCAGAAAATAATATCGCAGAGCTCTGCAATATACCTATTTGATTTGATTTGTAAACCTGATAAAAAAGCAATCGAGAAAAGTTCGGGGGAAAATATATATGTTCTAAGCAAAAATGTAACTATATTGAATGTGTACAAAGAATCCAAGGATGGTGGCGGGTGGGGGAAGAAAAATCATGCATACTAAATCAACTTCATACCCTAAATTAGACAATATTGCACATTCTCCATTTAAAACGAAGCAAGATTGTGAAAAGTTATTTTCCATTAAAAGTAATAATAATGGTAAGCCCAGGGAATGTGAATTAAAACCCATACTTCGGGGTTTCTCACAATCCTACTTCAAAACAGGGTTTGTACAGATCCTCCCGGCTTCCCGCTTTTTCATTTCAGCTCTGTCGGCAAACAAATAAGTTAATCACACAGCTTTGGATGTAGTTAATGCCTCATTCTGAGCCTGGCTGGGCTGATTCCACAGCCAGGTGACGCAGATTTAAGAAATACATCACATTTCCCTACCACTCGAATAAATTCAATGCTCTGCTCCAGTGATGAAATTCCTCTGAAAGGAGAAGGGCTAGAGGACAGAGAAGGGCTGACTCCAAATTCCTTTGCTATTTTTATTCCTTGGGAAAAAAATAGGACGAATGTACAAGGGGTCAGGTGTTTAACACATCAGTAAAGGACACAGCCTGTCTAGGTGTCTGTATTAGTCTTCTCAGGCAGTTATAACAAACTATCATAGGCTGGATGGTTTAAACAGACGTTTATTTCCCGCAGTTCTGGAGGCTGGCAGTGCAGGATCAAGGTGCCAGCCAACTCAGTTCCTGGGGAGGGCCCTCTTCCTGGCTTGCAGATGAGTGCCTTTTTTTTTTTTGAGATAGAGTCTTGCTCTGTCCACCAGGCTGGAGTACATTGGCACAATCTTGGCTCATTGCAAGCTCCGCCTCCCAGGTTCAAGCAATTCTCCTGCCTCAGCCTCCTGACTACTTGAGATTACAGGCACCTGTGGCCACCACGACCAACTGATTTTTATATTTTTAGTAGAGACAAGGTTTCACCATGTTGGCCAGGCTGGCCTTGAACTCCTGACCTCACAATCCACCCACCTCAGCCTCCCAAAGTGCTGGGATTACAGGCGTGAGTCACCGCGCCCAGCTGTGGGTGCCTTTTTTCTGTGTTCTCAGAGGGCAGAGAGAGAGAGCAACTCTGATATCTCTTCCTCCTCCCGTATGGATGCTAACTGCCTCATAGGGCTCTACGCTTGTGGCCTTAAATTAACCTAATTACCTTCCAAAGTCCCCATTTTCAAACACCATCCCTTTGGTGGTTACGGCTCCAACATATGACCTGGGGTGGAGGCACAATTCAGTCCACAGCTGTGTCATTGAGGCAGCGCCTACAAACACCTTCACATAAAGCAGTGTTTGTCCTGGGGACTTGAAATCAGGTACTCACTTATCCAGTCATTCAAAATATATTTACTGAGCACCTTCTATATATCAGACCCCGGGGATACAGCAGGCAGGGTTGGAGGTTGGTGTCTGCTTATCAGAAAATAGAATGACAAGACTACAAAAAGCACTCTTTCTCCGCCTCTTCATGTTGCAAAGATTTAGCTTTTGGTTCCAGGAATAAGTAGTTAAAATACATAATAATAATAGGCCGGGTGCGGTGGCTCACCCCTGTAATCCCAGCACTTCACGAGACCGAGGTGGGTGGATCACAAGGTCAGGAGTTCAATACCAGTCTGGCCAATGTAATGAAACCCTGTCTCTAAAAGTACAAAAAAGTAGCCGGGTGTGGTGGTGTGTGCCTGTACTCCCAGCTACTTGGGAGGGTGAGGCAGGAGAAGTGTGTGAACCCAGGAGGCGGAGGTTGCAGTGAGCTGAGATCATGCCATTGCACTCCAGCGTGGGCAACAGTGTAAAACTTTGTCTAAAAAAAAAAAAAAAAAAAAAAAAAAAGCAAAAAAAATTGTATACATAATAATAGCAATAGCAAGACACATTTATAGACTTCAAAACACAATTATCTGGATTTGATTTCCAACTTCACTACTTCCTATCTCTGTGAACTGGAGCAGGTTACTTAAAGGAAGTGAGACTCAGAGAGGTTATCTAGAATACTATTGGCATCTACCCCAAATGAGTCAACACCTGTAAAGTGCTTAGGATGCTTCCTGGCCCATGATGATTATAATAACCAGCATCCAGAAGAGTGGCTGATTAATACCTCAGTGCCATTGAATAAATCCTGGTTGAGTGATTAGCATTCTATTAATCTCTTTGCATTGTCTGATGACTCAGACAATAGGATTCTATTACTGTGCTCGTGTTATGGCAAAGAAATTGAGGTTCAGAGGGCCTCAGAGCTTCTTTGGGATGTTTAATCCCTACATGGGAGGCAGTGTGGCAAAGTGGCTTAGAGCCCTGGCATTGCAATGCCCTGGGTCAAGTCCCTGAATGGCATCTAAAGAAGATGCAACAGCACTCGGGACACTTGGTTATTAAAACTCAGACCAGTCCACTTTAAAGCTTCCAAAATCAATGAGATTAAAACTCTCTTCCTTTTGCTACAGATCTTGTAGCCAGTGCACCTACAGTGGGCATACAGTGTTTCTTGCTTGTTGGCTCCAAACTCTCCTTCCTCCTCCTTCCCCCATTCAAGACTGGGGGCTAAGAGAAGGAACCTAGGAGGCAGAAGGCAGCTAATGAAATCAAATGCATCCTGGTGATGAGAAGTGCCTCTCTTTGCCTCCAATCTCATTCTGCTGGTGCTCAGGTGTCACTGGTGCCTTCCATGGATGTGGTGGGGCTGTGGAGTCCACATTCTTGCGTTACTTAGGGCACTGATCAGCCATCCTCTGTCATTCTCCATAGTTCCCCAGGTTCTTGTGTCTTCAAGGCTGCTACCAATGGCCATTGCTTCCAACTCTCCTTTTAGAGGAGGGTCCTCTCCTTCAGCATTTGGCCTCCTGGACACCCTCAGAACTCCTACCCTCTTCTGCAACTTCAGGCTCTTTCAAGAGCCAGAGGAACCACAGGGAACAGGTGGCAGGTACCCTAATGCATTCTCAGCCACAGCTCTTACCCATCCTGCTGCTTTGCATGACACCAGCAAGCCTCCACCTTTATAAATCCCCCGATAAAAAGCAGGTACACATCTCTATGCCATGACATCCTGCACCCAACTAATTTTGGGAACATGTCAAGTACTCCCAAGAATGTTGCCTCTGTCTTCTGTGTTAATGGTCTCATAAAAATGAGCTGCCTTGTTCTCTAGCTTAGCAATCTTCCAGCAGCCTCCCTTTCTGGCTGACGCCTCCACCTTTTCCTCCTGCAGTATTTTTCTTTTCATTTTTTTCCCTCATCCCCTCTTAACCTCCCGGTTTTCTTTAATTACCTGTCCCACTCAGAAATCAAGGCCAACCTATACATCAATTTAACACAAAAGTTCATATTTTGTACTGAATCCTAAATTCCGCTTAGCTCAAAGATTTTCCCCCCTAATATATTATGCAAGATTTAAATGAACCAAATGGCAATTCTATACATTATGCTAATTTTCCAGACCTAAGAAAACTGCTGAAAGCACAATTCAGTTGCAGAAAATGGATGATGAATTTAAGATGGCACCGATCTCACCGAACATCCCTGGGTTTTCCTGACTAATTACTTTCTTTGTATTAATATAAATGCTTCAAACAGAGACAAGCACTCCAAGAGTTTTGTTCTAGGACTACTGGGGTTCTTCCAGGATATGCTGAGACACAGAGATATCATTCTTTGTGAACATCAATATGTCTCTGAACAAAAATTTGACAGTGAAAGAATCCTGTCACATAAAATGTACAATTTCTGCAAACTGACACTACTCAGGATATTTCTGAGTTTCTCAGTAGGCTAATTTCTCCTGCATTGGCAGGTGGGGAGGAGAGTAAGTATATGTTAGGAAATGGAAATGCTAAGAAATATACTCTGAAAATAGAAATGCCTGCATCTCCTTTCTACTTGGCTCTTCATCTAGACGGGGATAGCATGCTTTTTCTTTAAAGTGCTGTAGAGTGAATAGTGAGGCATCATAAGCCATGCTGCACACAAAAGCAGCCATGGGGTCATATGTACACACATGAACAATGAATATGGCTGTGTTTTGATACTTTGTTCGTAAAAGCAGAGACAGTGGGCTGGATTTGGTTTGAGCTCCATGGATTCCCATGTTGGTTCTCAGAGGGACAAATACACTGTGTCTACACTGTTCAACTCAGCTACCATTTTAAGATCTACTTGTATAAAGAACATTTGCTAGATGTGGGGACTAAAGGATGAAGAAGACACAACCTGAACCTGTAGGGAGCTCCTAGCTTTGTGGGGGAGAAATGAATAAACCATAGAGTCACAGGGCAATGGGTGAGTTCCCTGATTGAAAGACATTTGGATACATAATTCGGCCAGATGGGAATATGTGAAATTTCTTGGAGAAAAAGTCTTATTCATCCTGAAACTCAGCAGTCACACATTAGCAGAACTCAGGAGCAAACCTTTAGGTCCTCTAAAAAGAGTTCAAACTTTTAAAATGAAGAAAGGGAAACATCCGCTAGTCTTGGGACCATCTCTCATCTAATTAGGCCATTTGTGGCTCCAATGAGAAGAGGGTGAGACTTGGGTGGTAGACATGATGCTGTGTGACTGAGAAAGTCACTTGCCCTCTCTGAGTCTCAATTTCTGAAAAACGAAGGACGACCCTTGCCCCTCTTGTCTTGGGTCATAGAGAAACAAACTAGATGATGATCCAGAACATGCCTTGGCTGTTCCAAAGTGTTATGCATCTGCAGTAAACAATTTTTGCTTTTTTTTTGGTTTGTTTTTGGATATTCTACATAAAAATGCAAGATTTGTTCCCACAGCAGGATGACAATGTGAAATCCAGAGTAACAAGAAGACTTTTAGTCACTGGGGGGGTATTTTCATTTAGGAGACTTGAATTCAAGCCCACCTTTGGTCAGTTTCTCACTGTGTCACGTTTCTGGAATGAAATTTTCTGCAGCCAGATAAACTGAAGGCATGAAATTTGGTGGCCATGCAGGCATCCTTCAAGTGTAAAAACGCAAGGCTCAGAGATGTAGGGAGAGTGGGGGTAAACCAAGAAGTCCACCCCCAGTAGGGGGTTCTTGATAGCCTTTAGCAAGGTGCAGATTTTGCAGCCTGAAAAGTTCACAGGTTTTCCTCTGGTTGGAGACGTAGAGAGACTTACACGAACCACATTGGTCTTTCTCCAGGGATAGCCTGCTGAACATCTCTAAGTCACCTCGGTAAGGGTGTAGAACACACAGATTTCTGGGCCCCATCCCAGAATGATCCATTCATACTCTTATGGACTCAAGATAAATCTTTCAAAATAATCTTCACAGGTGACAGATAGGGTCCAATCTTTTAACAAGCCACTGTCTGATACCTTTAGGGAGGCAATCCTGTAATCATGTAGCATTTGACCGACAGATGACCCAAGGCAACTATTTGACCTTGGACATGCTACTTCACCCCTCAAGGCCATTCTTCCCACAGCTTTAAAATGGGAATTTATGAATTCATTCATTGGAAGAATGCTGATTGAGTACCTCCTAAGCGCCTGGATAACAACCAAAGACTAAGGAGGGTAGATAAAAAGCGAAAGGCCCACAAAGTTCTTACTCTGGCTTCTGGCACTGTGTGGGAACACAGTAGACATGAATCATGAAAATTCATTCTTAACTACCCTCCATATATCCACCTTGGAAAGCAAAATCACTGTTTAGAGGACAGAGTGCAAGCCTTGGATTGGGTCTCTTGTGTATCAGGGTTTGCACACAGCTCCTGGGCTGCTCTTAATTTGCGAGGCATACGTTTTCCCTGAATTAAAACCTCCACCTAAAAAGAAAGACTTTTATATTTTTAAGGCAGATGGGTTTGGGGTTGGAGGCAGGTGATGTTTCAAATGGTTTCTCTGACTGAAGTCAAGCAAGACTTCCTTATGGATCTCAGATGTGTCCTAGTTTCTATGAGAACATATAAAGGAAGAGAGGGAGAAAGAGAGACTAGGTGAGAAACAGAGAAACTGAGAGAAAGAGATGTATAATGTATATAACATAATACAATCACAAAGCAGAATTTCATGGCAGATAAAACATTCTGATGGAGAGGCTCACCGCTGACTGATTATTTGATGCTTTCGATCTTTTATATTAAATTTGAGATTACAAACCTACTTTTCCATTCAGCTCTGCCCTGCAGCTTTCCCCGACATTTTGTTATCTTCACCTAAACCTTTCAGGAAAGGCCTCTGAACCTTTCTCCTACGCTGGCTGCAAGGGAAATAGGATTACTACTTTCTCCTTTAACAGAGACCAAGCACTCTTCATTGACAGGTAAAATAAAACTATAAAATAATTTCATTCCATTTTAAAAGTAGGGGGAAAAAACTCTTCAGAAGAGTAACGGTGGGGTTCATTTAGCATAAATGCCCACTAGCATTTGCTAGGAATACAAATCCCATCTACCTTTTTCCAGATGCTTACCACATTATATAGTATTTTCATACACTTAGTTCACAAGTGCTCTCAGAAAGGCTTATGGCAGTGGTTCAGTACTTTCAGTGTGCACCAGAAGCAGCAGGATGCTTTTTAGAAATGCACATTCCAGGGTTCTAACCTTTTTGGTGCTGATTTTATCAGCCTGGGGTAGTTGGTGGACTGTTGCAGTTTGTTGATACTGATTTCTGAAAGCCAGTTGCTAACTTGTCAGGAATTCTGTAACTCTGTTGTTAAACACAACCTTTAATAAAAAATAAAATGACATAAGCCCACAAAATATGTATATAGTAAGAAAGTATATGTATATACATATTATTAATATATATGCATATACATTGTTCTATATGTATATGCATATACAAAAATATATGTATACTGTATTTAAATATATACTACACATGTATATATTCATATTTATATATTATATAGTATACAGTATATATTATCTATACATATATAGTATAAATATATACGCGCGTTGTGTGTGTTTATATATATATATACACAGACACATCTTATTTTGAGATAGGGCCTCACTTTGTCACACAGGCTAGAGTGCAATGGCATAATCATGGCTTACTGCAGCCTTGACCTCCCAGGCTCAAGTGATCCTCCCACCTCAGCCTCTCAAGTACCTAGGACTACAGGTGTGCACCAGCATGTCCAGCTAATTTTTGTATTTTTAGTGGATATGGAGTTTTGCCATGTTTCCCAGGGTGGTCTTGAACTTCTGGGCTCTAGTGATCTACCACCTCAGCCTCCCAAAGTGCTGGAATTACAGGCGTGAGCCACCATGCCTGGAATCAATAAAGTATATTAAAAGGTAATAAGTAATGAGATTTGAATATTTTTTAAAATTTGTTTTGTGTATCTGGATGGTGGAAACATTTCTGCATATTTTTTCCTAACTCCGTGTTCAGTGATGAGGCATTGGTATCTCGCAATTGGCCATGATGGGAGTATTTGCATCACGGAAACTGGCAAATGCTTCAGAGCAGTCTCTGGAGCCCTTTCCCCCACCTTTCCTCACCAAGCTAGTTGTTAAGCATTTACCAGCACATCACTGATTAGCGCCAGCAATATGTGTTTATAACAACCACATCAGGTAATACTAACAAAAGTGCTTTCTGGGTCACAGTTGAAGAAAATGCTTTTTTTTTTTTTTTTGAGACAGAGTCTAACTTTGTTGCCCAGGCTGGAGTGCAGTGGTACGATCTTGGCTCACTGCAACCTCTGCCTCCCAGGTTCCAGTGATTCTCCCACCTCAGCCTCTCGAGGTGGGATTACAGGTGCCCACCACCGTGCCTGGCTAATTTTTGTATTTTTAGTAAAGTCGGGGTTCCAACATGTTGGTCAGGCTGGTCTGGAACTCCTGATCTCCAGTGATCCACCCACCTTGGCCTCCCAGAGTGCTGGGATTACAGGTGAAAACCACCACGCCTAGCCGTTTTTTGTTTTTTTAAAAATAGTCATCGGACATATTGTATTCTGGTCATTTTTCCAGTTGCTTTACAATTCTCTTTGGCAATAAAGCTGTGCCAAGTATTGATGAAGCCTTCAGCTATAGAATAAGAAACACCTGGGTTTGAGACCAGGCCCCATGACTGGCATGTGACAGTAGACAAATTACTTCACCTCCATGATGCCTCATTTCCCTCATCTGTAAAATGGGTTTATAATACTGCTCTGTGGGCTCACAGCAAAAAGTAAGACAACATCACAAAGACTGTATCAAGCCTGGCTCCAAATAATTGTTCAATAATTGATATAATTGGTGTTTCATGACATCCACGATGAGGACGATGTCGTTGTTAGCAGAGGCATTTGGGAGAAATCCTTAGAAACTATGGAAATGGTTGATAGATATTAAAATGACTTAGAAAGTTTAAACTAAGTAGGTTTCAGAAAACAACAATAACAACCTTCATATCTAATTCAACAAAGAATTATTTTCAAACAATAACAGCAGTGCATAACATCACACATGGGTCATACCATTTATCCCCATGGTACCTCTAAGAAGTTGGTGGTAAAATTATGCACATTTTACAGATGAGGAAACTAAAGCCTAAGAAGGGGTCCATATAGCTAGTAGATAGGAGAGTGGGTCCTAGAACTAAGGAACTGAGCCAGTGCCTTTCCACTAACGTCATGCAGCTTTCTTGGGCATGAAACTCTGCATCCAAAAGAGAATGTTGAAACTGAAAACAAGGATAGATCCATGAAGGGGAAATTCAAGGTATAAGTTTCACACTGAATTGCTTATAGAAATAAATCTTACAATATTCCAGAGTTACCTGCGGCCATTACAGGAAATATGTTCCATACATTTATCTTGGGTTCCATCATGTAAGAAAGGGATATGAGTTACGCAAACAACTACTGACTTGGTGAGTAATGCTATTTCTTCACGTGCCATGGTTGAATGAAATAGAGGGGAAGTATGCAACTCTAGCAGACAATCTGGTATACAAGACATAGAACTAGCTGTAGTGTTGGGAGATGCAAGTTCGAATCTTGGCTCTCAAAGTTGACCGAAGAGCCACGTGATGTTGGGCAAAACTTAAGACTTCTCAGGGCCTTATAAATGGTGGTCATGATACTTAAATTTTAAGCTATCATGAGGATGCCACAAAATCTAGATAATTTAAAGTGTTTAGCACAATGCCTTCGTTATCAAAGCATTCAGAGTTACGGCTACTTTCTTCTTGTGGTATAAAATGTAATATTTAGGTTCAACAAATAAGCAGTAGTATGTGTGGGTACAATTCCAGGTGCTGGAAATGCATCGTGGAGAAAGTAAGAAAAAAATGCCTCCTCTCAAGGAATGTAAGTTTTAGGAGGAGGAAGACGAAGCATAACCGAATCAATCAGAGCACTGCAGAGCATGTTAGAAGCATAGGCACCATGAGATAAATACTGAGCAGGAGGAAAGGACCGTGGAAGTGGACTTGACATTTTCAATGAATGGTTTGGATGAAGGTGACATTTGAATCACAATTTGACAAAGAAGAGTGGGCCACAGGGAGAGCTTAGGCAATAATGGCCCAGTCCCAGACACAGCCAGTGCAAAGGTCCTGCAGTGAGAAAGTGATAAAGCATGAGGTTGGTACAGAATGTTCAAGAGGAAGACAACAGGAGATGACGTCAGAGACCTGACAAGGGCACAGGAACAGGTCACGCAGGTCTTTGTAGTCCGCTGTAAGAACTTTTGCTTTAAATAAAAAATCTTTTTTAACTTTTTGAATAACTTTAGATTTACAGAAAATTTGCAAAGATAGCACAGAGTCCTCTCATATCCTTTTCCCAGCTTCCCCAAACACTAACATCTTACCCAACTACGTGCATTTATCAGAACGAGGAAGGTAACGCTGATGTCTGACTATTAACTAAACCATGGATTTTACTGAAATTTCCGCAGCTTTTCTACTAATGTCCTTTTTCTGTTCCAGAATCCATTCTAGGATATCAAGTTGCATTTACAGGATTTTGCCTTTTGCTGCGACAGAAATGGGGGAAATATAAGAAGGCTTTTAACAAACGAGAAAAGTAAAATGATTTCTGTTTTAGCAAGATTTCTGAATGTTTTTTTTCTGTACTTAAATCTGAGTTGAGAGGGTGGGGAGATGCATTGTAATGTAATGGGCTTCTACTAAAATCCCCCCTTACCCTACCCACAACAATAGCAAATACCCTTTATCTGATTTATTCTGAAAGAAATGGCCAAAAACAATTATCACGTATTTTATAAATACACAATACTATCTAAATGCTAAATAATAAACACAATATTCATTTCCTTAGTGTTCTACTTGGCTTTTATTACTACAAATGCTAATTGTCCCAACACCTTGGATTTATGTTACTCCGTTCTCCCTAATAGCTAAGTATTTTCAACTTCTATTTTCTTAATTGTCTGAACTCATAAGCTTGCTTGGTTAGAACATGGTGATAATGTGGCCAAGATTACAGGTTTGATGTCATGCATTTGGCTTTGTACAAGGAAAAAAAAAAAAAGGATGAGTGCACGGCACTCATAAAATTTTTTTCCAAATTGGGAATAGTTAAGTTATAACTGTAGGGTGCTTAAAATTTAAAAATAAATAAATAAAAATAAAAGTAAAAAAAAAAAAGTTAGAGGCTCCAAGTGCTCAACTAATCTGAATTCACTGATGCTCACTTTATGGCAATTCTAAAGGTAAGCAGCTGACTTTGAATATCTCCACATTTCTGACAGGAAGCAGATCTAGAGAAGCTAAGCCTGTTTACTCCAACTAACACTTAGTCTACATGACTCAGAGGCTGAACTTGGGAATTTGGTTTTCTTTGTTCAGCTCTTTTTCTCTACCACATGCTGTGCAACCTTGAGTGTGTTAACTGACCTCTCTGTGCTCAGGTTGCTCATGACTAAAATGGTCATTTACCTAAAAGTATATAAAACACAGGATTGCTGTAAGGATAAAATAATGCATGGAAAGTATTTAGCACAGTCCCTGGAAGATACCTGATGAACTGTTCCTGGGATGACTAAATATTTCTGTGCATTCCTTTGCCTGCTACTCTTTGTTCCCCTAGCTCGACCCTAGAATACACGCATTAAATTGAAACTGTCTGTTAGTTTTCCCATCAGCCCAGCTAAGCTCTGGGCTCTGACAGAACAGGATCTGGGTCATTGTTTTCTTTTTTGAGACAGGATCCCGCTCTGTTACCCAGGCTGGAGTGCAGTGTTGCGATCATGGTTCACTGCAGCCTTGACCTCCTGGGCTCAAGCGATCCTCTCACCGCAGCCTCCCAAAGTGCTGGGATTACAAGTGTGAGCCAGTGGGCCTGGCCTTCTTACATTCTTTAATCCCAATGTATAAAGCCTGACTTACACTAATGGCTTTTGAGCAGAACGTAGCTCTTCAAAAAGACCTGCTAGGCTGACAGCCTAGACTTCGCTGAAGTTAAAGGTCACCATCTACTAAAAATCTTGTGTCTTCTCAGCTCCAGCAATAGCCTCCTTGGTTTATAACTTCATTAAGATTGGGTTGTGACTACCCTAACATGTGGAGTGAGTTGGCTAACTCTATGCTACAGTAAGCACTCCCTTGCAGCTGGCGGTTAGGATACAGCTGCATCTTGGTAATGCCGGACACTGCCTTCTGAAGTGAGCTGTGCACCTTCCAAGCGCACAGGCCACTTGCAGATCTTCACTTGATCGGGAATTTTGCCATAGGCATCCCCTTTCTCTTGTGAGTATTCAGCAGTGCTCAGTAGTACCTGATAGTCCTACACATCTAACACTCATTTTTAATTGTTATGGAAGATCTCAGGCTATGTATACCACTTTTAAAATTGTAGATACTGGGCTGGGCGTGGTGCCTCATACCTGTAATCCCAGTGTTTTGGAAGACCAAGGCTGGAGGATCACTAGGGGCCAGGAGTTTGAGACCAGCCTGAGCAACACGGGGAGATTCCACCTCTAAAGAAAATTTAAAAGATTAGCTGGGTGTGGTGGTGGACACCTGTAGTGCCAGCTACTCTAGAGGCTGAGGTGGGAAGATCATTTGAGCCCAGGATGTTGAGGCTGAAGTGAGCTATGATTGCACCACTGCACTCCAGCCTGGGAGACGGAGAAAGACTCTGTCTCTAAACAGAGAAATAAATTTAAAAAAATTTTAAATGTAGAAACTGGAAATTTTTTTTGAAAAGGGGGAAGGAAAAAAGGAGGGAGGGAAGGAATCAAAGAAGGAAGGAGCACATACCTTGTTTCTCCTGAAATATCTTACTTGCTTACTGAGAGGAAAGAGAAAGTATGGTTAAGAGTGTCAAGTTAGGCCGGTCAGGGTGGCTTACGCCTGCAATCCCAGTGCTTTGGAAGGCCAAGGCGGGCAGATCACCTGAGGTCAGGAGTTTGAGACCAGTCTGGCCAACATGGTGAAATCCAATCTCTACTAAAAATACAAAAATTAGCCTGGGGTTGTGGCAGGCACCTGTAATCCCAGCTACTCAGGAGGCTGAGGCAGGAGAATCTCCTGAGCCCGGGAGGCAGAGGTTGCAGAGAGCTGAGATCACACCATTGCACTTCAGCCTGAGCAACAAAGCAACACTCCATCGCAAAAAACAGAAAGGAAAAAGAGAGTGGCAAATTAGTCGTTCACAACAAAGAATGGGTGTCGGAAATGCTTTAGACATCAATCTTATAGGGTCATGAACTATGGATTTCTGGTTTTTGCTTCTGCAGCACATATTAAGAATTGAGTTGAGGTTCAGTTCAGATTTCGCCTTAGAAAGCATCATTATCAATTAACATTGACCCAGTGGTCATTCAGGGCGTTCCATTAGAGTCAACTCTGCAGCTTCTCTGAAGACACCCTGGTGCTAAAGAAAAGGCTTCCAGAAAAGGTCTTCTGAAGTCTTTTCACCTTCCAGTGCTGAAGTCCTTTACCTCTAGATGTAAAATGAGTATTCTGTCTCCTCTCACGATAAAATAAATGGATGGAGTCTATGGATTACATAAGAAACTACAGCTACTGATCAAAGCTCTCATAGACACGGCAATAAAGAAGCATACCTGGAAACAAGTAGTAAAATTCTACTATGAAAAAAAAAAAGTACAAGGAAAGGGAAATCTGGAAACACAATCTAAGGAGGAAGGAAGGATAACTGGATAAAGATATTCTCTACTATACCAACATGGGAATTAAAAAGGGGTGGAGAGAATGGGATAAAATGACTGACACAAGTGGGAATGAAAATCTTCTTATACAATTGTAGGGAAGGGTAAAAATGCCTGCCCTGAACATCACAGAGAATGAAGAAATGGAGGATGTGGACACACGGCCTTTGCACATGCTATTTCCTCTGCTGGAATAGTCCTCCTAGGGTTTGTCACGTAAATGATGGACTCTTCTTTATCCTAATGTCATACAGAAATGTGCACTTCTTTACAAAACCTATCTTGACCACACCATCCCATCGTATGTTGGAAAAAAAAATTTAAAAACACTGCCAATGTCTGTGGTGTAAATATTGCACATCATGGCCTATTTCAAGCTACCAGTGGGATCTTATTAAACACAGATTTGGCTAGTAATGGTCCTAACTGGCCCTTGGCAGCCTATTCCAACAGCTTCCTGCACGCCACTGATCCAGCTAGAGTAACTCCTACCTGCTCCTCCAGGTTACAGTATTCCATTGCATTACCCTTTCAAGTTGTTTGTAACATTTCTCACATTCTGAACTCACCCCCATTTATTTGCTCACTTATTGACCATTTCCCTCAAAACAGTGTCAGCTCAGTAGCATGGAGCTTTGGGCTAACTGGATCACTACTGTCTCTCCAGTGTCTCATGGCTTTCATCCAGCAAGTGCTCCCCAAATACTCCTTATTTGGGCCCCCATCCATTGTCGTATGGCTTAGAGACTCTCTCCAGGCAGTGAGCTGGGGTCCCTGGAAGGTGCTTCTCATCTGCTTCCCCTCTGTGGATGCTTCATGCTGTCTAATGTCTGAAATCACTGTTGCTTGTGTTGACTTTTTTTTAAACTTGAGTGGTTTTGGGGGAACAGGTGGTGGTTGGTTGCATGGAAAAATTATTTAGTGCAGATTTCTGAGAACTTTTTAAAAGTTCTTCAAGGCAGTGATGCACACCGGTCCCTGTTACTCTATCATGGTGAAAGCAGAAGTCCTATATGCATTGCCTGTTTAGATGAAAATCCCATTAGTGCTTTCTTTTTCTTTTTCTTTTTTTTTTTAAAATGGAGTCTCACTCTTGTCACCCGGGCTGGAGTGCAGTGGCACAATCTCAGCTCACTGCAACCTCTGCCTCCTGGGTTCAAGGGATTCTCCTGCCTCAGCCTCCTGAGTAGCTGGGATTACAGGTACCTGCCACCATGCCCGGCTAATTTTTGCATTTTTAGTATAATTGGCGTTTCACCATGTTTGCCAGGCTGGTCTCAAACTCCTGACCTCAAGTGATCCACCTGCCTCAGCTTCTCAAAGTGTTGGGATTACAGGAGTGAGCCACTGCACCTGACCCCCATTAGCATTTCTGAGTCTAGGTGAAGAGAGGTAGTCATTGTGGATACTGAGGATTTTTAAAATTCAGGGCAGTGTCTGAAAATTCACTGTAGGTGCCCTCCAGTGAGTCCAGAGATACGATGCATATTCGTCCAGAGGCATAGTGCATATTCTAGAAATTTCTAAGGCTTCCTACTTCAATGCGGTTGGAATTAAAAATGAGAATCCTCTTTGAGCACTGTTTGTTAATATGAAAAGCATCATTTAATTAGGACTAATATAAGATGCCCTGTAGAGTGATAATTTAATAATTCGGCGTTTTATTTATACAGTGCCCCCAGGCTCCTCATTAAAAATGGAAAACACATTCAATGGGACAACACAGCTCTGCTGCTACAAACATTCCACGGGCTCTCAGATCATAAAGGTCCCCCTCTGGGCATCGTCACAGCCGCCTCCATAGCCCCAGAGCAGATATGCGTATTGCCAAATTAACCTTCACGGGCAGAGGAATCCAGAAACCACTTTTTCTCTCTGGAACTCAAGGGTATTTCCCATCCCAGGCAAACATAGACTCTGGAGGAACTCACTCAGGAGAAGGGTAGGTTGGGCACAGTGGCATTCCAGCGCCTTGGGAGACCAAGGAGGGAGAATTGCCTGAGGTCAGAAGTTTGAGACCAGCCTGGGCAACATAGAAAGACCTCTACGTCTACAAAACATTAAAAAAATGAGCCAGGTATGGTGTGGTGAGCCTGTATTCCCAGCTACTAAGGGTGAGAGAATCGCTTGAGCCTAGGAGGACAAAGCTGCAGTGAGCTATGATCACACCACTGTACTCCTGTCTGAGTGACAGTGAGACCCTGTCTCTAAAAAACAAAAGAAAAAGAGAAGGATATGATGATGGTTAAATATTGTCAACTTGATTGGACTGAAGGACGCAAAGTACTGCTCCTGGGGGTGTCTGTTAGGGTGTTTCCAAAGAAGATTATCACTGAATCAGTGGACTGGGAAAGGTAGACCCATCCACAATCTGAGAGGACACAAATCTACTCAGCTGCCAGCGTGGTCAGAATAAAAGCAGGCAGAAGAATATGGAAAGACTAAAGTGGCTGAGTCTTTCAGCTGACATCTTTCTTCCATGCTGGCTGCTTCCTGCCCTTAAGCATCCATCAGACTCCAAGTTCTTCAGCTTTTGGACTCTTGGACCTTCAATCACAGACTGAGGGTTGCACTGTCACCTTCCCTACTTTTGCGGTTCTAGGATTCGGACTGGCTTCCTTGCTCCTCAGCTTGCAGAAGGTCTATTGTAATTGCGTGAGTCAATTCTTTATAAACTCCCCCTTATATATACATCTATCCTATTAGTTCCGTCCCTTTAGAGAACCCTAATACAGGTACTCTTCCTGCTTCAAAACTTTCTAGTGGCTTCCCCACGCACTTACAATTAAACCTAAACTCCTCACTTGGTTTGCATGGCCCTACCTTTATAACCTCATTTCAAACACTTCTTTGCTTATTCACAGCCTCACAGCACTCAGCAGCCATCATGGTTGTTCCATATTGGGGGCTAGTGAAGTCATAGGCATTGGGAGCTACTTTCACTCTGTAAATACCTTCAGGGTGTTTCCCACCTCAAGGCCTTGGCATATGCTGGCTCTTCTCTCTGGAACCCCTCCCTTCCACTGTTTGCCAGACTGGATCCTTCTCATACTTAGTCATCAGCTTAAATGCCACCTCTTCAGAAAATCCTTCCTGTCCACCCTCTTGTCTGTTTCTCTCCTATCACCATCTGGGCTAGCCATTACTCTGATGTGTTTCTTTGGCCCCCTGGAATGTGAGCTCTGAGATGGTGCCTTTTCCTTGGTCTGCCTATTCAGCATCCTTCCAGAAGCCAGAGAGCTGAGGTCTTCATAGTGACTATGTCATTCATCATGAAGTGGGTCCCTAACTAAGAGGCAGGAACATGCCATCATGCCTGGAATTTCCTGTCTGCTTTCTGCCAGTCAGTAGCCAGGCTGATGACTCCAGATAGAGGCAAACATGGCAGAGTCAAGTGGAGAAGAAAACTCTGAGTGAAGCTGTCTTTGTTCCCAGGCAATGGGAGATAGGGATGAACAGCAGCTGAAACTGACTGAAGGGGGAGAAGCTTTGGACTTGTTTGACCGCCACCCCCTACCCGCCAAAGCATCCTGCTCATCCCCATGACCGCGTTTGTGTGCATTTGCCCCTTGCATTCGTTCACGGCTCTAGAGTAGGATGAGTTCCTTGAGGGATGGGGTAGGTGCCATTCACCTCTGTATTCCTACTGCTCAGTGTCAAATGTAAATGTTGTTTAAAAAACAACTAATGAGAGACTGTGCGTAGTGACTGACGCCTGTAATCCCAGCACTTTGGGTGGCTGCAGCCAGTGGAAAACCTGAGGTCGGGAGTTGAAGACCAGTCTAGCCAATATGGTGAAACCCTGTCTCTACTAAAAATACAAAAATTAGTCGGACATAGTGGCAGGCAGCTGTAGTTCCAGCTATTCGGGAGGCTGAGGCAGGAAAAGCACTTGAACCCAGGAGGAAGAGATTGCGGTGAGCCAACATTGTACCACTGTACTCCAGCCTGGGTGACAAAGTGAGACTGTCTCAAAAGTAAAAAATAAAATATAAAAAACGAATGAGAGAATATGACGTGAATAACTCCTTGGTTTGTTTTAAAATATTGCACAGGGTGAACAGAATAAGTTGCTTGAAATGCACCTGTCTAGCTTATTTTCGGTTTACAGAGTGTGCTCTTTACAGCAATCCAAAACAGGCACTACACATGGGCAAATGCTGAGATGGGCCTACTACAATCTGTCCTTAATACCTGGATTTCCTCCATCACCAAGGAGCAAAGCCAAACGGGCACACAGCTGGTGGTATCCATTCTGTTTTGTCTCCTACCAGGATAGATTACTCTTCTGCTGTTAAATACACACAACCTCCACGTTCATTAATCACAATAACAGGTTTCAACTTCATACTAGCCCCTCCCAGAACAATAGCAAAGAGCTATACAACCTGTTTCCACCTGCATAAATAAAATGGTAGGAGCAAGGTGCCTGAGTTGCGAACTTAAAAACAAGAAAAAAATAGGTACAGTCTAATTTGCAAACACACATGCCTTTTAATGGTGCAGCTATTTGTCATGCCTGCCTCAATTCTGATAACACTGCCAGCAGTGTGGTCAACTTACTATTAATATATGGAAAGGATAATTTGCCTTGTTTTTTCTTCAATAAATTACGTTGGTCTTTTAAGTAACCCTAGCTTGCAGAATGGAATAGATGCCCCCGTCAGATTACCATTTTCTTCTTTCCCCTTCTCTTCTCTTTTCTTCTCATTTTTGGCATATAACAGAAGGCAAGGTGCTCACTTAATAAATTACGTTTGCAGAAACTGTGGTGCCAACTGACACAATTATACACTTGTTGACTTAGTGGCCACTTACAAACAGACTTTGTAAGTCATCACACTTCATACCAAAAGGTGCTAATGCATCATTATGATCTAGCAGGTTGCCTGCTGGATTTTACAGCATTGCACACTACATTAACCTTTGGTACCACCAATATTTATGACCTTATAAGAAAGTATTTATCAAGCTGAAAGCCAATATGCAGGGCCGTGCGTTAGCCAGTGCTGTTGAGGAACCATTATCACTCCTTTCTTGAGGCATTTTAAATCACTCTGAGAGAATGCTTGGTACTGGTGTGAGTGCAGGAGACAGGGCACTGCTGTGCAGTCTTGGAGTTTAAACGGGTATGATCTTTCTAGAGGGTGATTTTTTGTTTTTAGTTTGACTATCAAAGGCCTTAAAAAATGTGCATTTTTACTCTTTGACCCAGAAGTTCTACTTGTGGGAATTTATCCTACAGAAACAATCATGGTCGTGTGCAGAGATCTGCAGAAAGAAATTTATCATAGTGATATTTGTCACAGTGAAAAATGGGAAAAAAAACTAAAGTGTCCAACTACAAGGGATTGGCTTAATAAACTATGTCCAATCCAGACGATCCCAGACAATGAGACACAAAGAAGCCATCAGAGAAAACAAAAAAAATTAAAATCTGCATAGTCATTGGATAATGACTCAGAATTATTCGTATGATATTTTAAGTTAAAGAGCAAGTCACAAAAGTGTATGGCAGGTATCATCTTTATATTTTTATCTATTTTCTAATTTTTTTGTCAAACATTGCAAAGCCTCTCAAAAGATAACCAACCAGGTGGTCAATGAGGTGATGAAGTAACTGTGCTTATTATTATTAATTTGGATATACTAGCTTTCCTATAATGAATATGGGTTTAAGCACATCACAAGGGATTACGCTGTATTAGTTTCTTGATCTGCAACACCTGACACAAGGTAAGTAACTTTTTTTTTTTTTTTTTTTTTTTTTTAGGTGGAGTTTTACCCTTTTGCCCAGGCTGGAGTGTAGTGCTGCAATCTCTGCTCACTGCAGCCTCCACCCTCCAGGTTCAAATGATTCTCCCACCTCAGCCTCCCAAGTACCTGGGATTACAGTCCCATGCCACCAGGCTTGGCTGATTTTTATATCCTTAGTAGAGACAGGGTTTCACCATGTTGGCCAGGCTGGTCTCGAACTCCTGATCTCAGGTGATGCACCTGCCTCTGTCCCCCAAAATGCTGGGATTACAGGCCTGAGCCACTGTGGCCGGCCTGATTTTCTTTTTTTTTTTTAATGAGCTTGAAGTCACAGAATAATAGTAATAAGTGCTTCTATTTTTACAACATTTTCCAGTTTCTAAGGCATGCTCACATCTGATTTTGCACGTGAGTCTCAAAACAGTCCTGTTGGGTAGACAGGACCAACATTCCTGGTTCTGCTCCCCTGATGCAGAGACAGAGGCTCTGAGGATGTCTGTGACTTGATGATGGTTATTCAGTGTCAGAATGGCAGAGCTGAGACCCAAGACCGTGCTTTCTAGCTCCTGAGGCCCCGTTCCTTGCCCTCTACCTCTGTCTGGAAAGGATATAGCAGCCCTAGGTAGATCAAGTCACCGTGTAAGTCAACTTGGAGCATTTGGCTCTAATTCTAAATGTACTGGGTCAGAGATGGAAAGAAGTAGAGGCTGAGCTGGGGTTCAGTAAAACAAGCCACAGTAGCACTCTACCTAAGCCCCAAGAAACAGCACAGTCCTGTCTGGCGCCTATTAACATGGCTTGTGGCTTGTGAAGGCTGCAGGGAAGGTCGGGGGGTGCCAGGGCTGGGGTTTTGATGTCTCCTAGAATTATCGACTAATGTGCATCTGTTGGACAGGGAGGTGAGATCAAAGTCTCCCGAAGAGTATAAAGGCGGAGGCCTGGCTGTGAGCAAGGGGCCAAGAGGGTTTGCAAACAACGCCGCCACCTCCACCCCCAAGACCCGCACGCTGCCTCTCTCACCGGTGGGCTTTGTGTCTCAAAGGAAAACTGCTGTTTCAGGAAAGAAAGGGCGGGGGCTCTTGCCTGTCAATCTCTACAAAAACCTTTACTTTAACTGTGTTCTCCCAATCCACGTAACTAGTAACTACTCGAGTTCACCTTGATGCTCAGCCAGGCAGAGGGGCCCTAGGAAAAAAAGATAATTCCTGCCTCGAATGATAATCATGGTAGCTTTTATTCTGCATGCTTGCTCTTAGGTAGACACGGATGCAATTTCGCTGTATTGCTCTGCTCAGCCCTCACAACAGCTCTATTCAGTCATTCACTCATTCATACATTCCATTCGCACGTTGTACGAGCTCCTATTTGAGTGAAACATCACAGACACAGGGATGATGAACAAAAGGCAGGATGGTGCTGACATTCCAGTATGTCCAGAATTGGTAAGCAAACAAAGAAAATGACTAGTTGCAACAAGTGTTATAAAGGAAAAAACAACAACAAAACGAACAGCAACAACAAAAACAAGAAACAAGTATCTCATGTGTTAGTAGTTTCCTGGGACTGCCATAACATATTACGACAAGCTGGGTGACTAAAATAACAAAAAGGTCATCTCTCACAGTTCCAGAGGCCAGAAATTCAAAATTGGTGTGTCACCTAACCATGCTGCATCTCAAAGCTCTCAAGGAGAGTCCGTCCTTGCTTCTTCCTATATCCTGGTAGCTCCTGGCAATCCTTGGTGTCCCTGGTATTAGTCCAATCTGTCTCTGTTGCCCCTTGGACTTCTTCCCTTTCTTACAAGGGCAACACTCATTCAATTCGGGGCCCACCCTAATCCAATATAACCTCATTTAATTTAATTATCTCTACAAAGACTCTACTTTCAAATGAGGTCTCCTCCTAAGGTTCCAAGTGGACATAAATTTGGGGGACACTAATTCATTCAGTAAATGAAATAAGCCCATTTTATAAACCAGGTGACACAGCCAGTAAGTAATCAGACACAAGTTGATCTGACTCCAACATCTACTTCTCCTTAGTCATAATTTCCCTAAAGCGATCACCATCAAGTATCTGTCACCTCCAAAGGACAGGCATGAAATACAATGTAGCAACTCAAAGCCCAGTCTTTAGGAGTAAGCTTTGGGTTCAATTCAGGCTTTCCTGGTCTCATCCCCCTTTTCCATAGAAAAAGGATTCTCTCTTGCTTTATAAAGTCATTGAGAAGATAAATGGAAATAAACACTTTAGAACACACAGATATGGCCAGGCATGGTGACTCACGCCTATAACCCCAGCACTTTGGGAAACCAAGGCAGGTGGATCATGAGGTTAGGAGATTGAGATCATCCTGGCCAACATGGTGAAACCCTGTCTCTACTAAAAACACAAAAATTAGCTGGGCATGGTAGCACGTGCCTGTAATCCCAGCTAATCAGGAGGCTGAGGGAGGAGAATTGCTTGAACCAAGGAGGTAGAGGTTGCAGTGAGCCAAGATCGCGCCACTGCACTCCAACCTGATGACAGAGTGAAACTCCATCTCAAAAAATAATAAATATATAAATAAAAAATAAATACGACACAAACACAGAGATACTGCCCAGCATGTTGCAGATTCTCAATAAACTACAGCTGCTAAGAAATCCTTAAACAACAGTTCTCAATTTTAACATGCCTAAGACTGGATTCAGTCAGTTGTGTCACCATGGGTATACACACACCTTTTAACTTCTCTGAGATTCCACTGTCTCCTCTGAAAATGGGAAAGTCAGCTTTATCCAAGAGTTTGTGAATTCAGGTATTACAAGGGACAGGTGCCTAGAACCCATCCAGTCCTCGGCAGTGATAGCTGCTGGCATCTCCATGATCATTACCAGGCCCGTAAAAAACTCTTGTATTTTCTATCAGATCTCAAATGTCTCCAAGAATCTGACACCCTTCATTCTATGTGAGTCGTGAGACTCAGTTCTCAAACCCTTGTGTGAAGTCATGTGTCAGGCCAGCTTTGTAAGACTTGCCTAAAATACTTGTTAAAACCATATTCCCATGGGCCATTCCCTAAGGCTTGGATTCAGTAGTTCAGGAGTTGGGTGTCTTAAACACCAACCCTGGGTGATTTAAACGTATGGTGGGGTGCAGAAGCAGTAGGATTACGAGGTGTTGTCACAGTACCATGCTTGGTCCACCTAACCTCTTTCCTCCACCTATAGGGTTGTTCAGAACCTGGAATATTCACTGAGATGCAACCTAGAGGGGTAGACAGCGCCACACAGCCTCAAATGTCCGTACCTACAGTAGTAATGTCACTTGCCTTTTCTGTTTGTATGCATGCGGTGGTGGTGGTGTTTTTAGGAAGACAAAAATCATGTGTACCTAGCTGGATTTTTCCCTTTCACTCTGTCTACCTCCCCTTTTGTCTCCCCTCTATACTTCTGTTTTTTTTTTTTTTTTTTTTAATTTTTCGAGACAGTCTCACCTCCCAGGTTCAAGTGAGTCTTATGCCTCAGCCTCCCGAGTAGCTGGGATTACAGGTGCATGCCACCATACCTGGCTTTTTTATTTTTATTTTTATTTTTAGTAGAGACAGGGTTTTGCCATGTCGACCAGTCTAGTCTCAAACGCCTGGCCTCATTTGATCCACCTGCCTCGGCCTTCGAAAGTGCTGGGATTACAGGCGTGAGCCACTGTACCCGACCCCATCCCTCTATTTCTATCTCCTTTTGCTGTTTCTCTTTCCCCTTCCTTTGCCCTTCATGTCTTCTCTTTCTTTCTGTTTCTCCATTTTTAAAATTTATTTTGCGTCTTTCCCCCATGTTCTCCTTCCTCTGCACTTGCACCTTTTTGGGTAAATCAATTGGAATTTCACCTGCAGACCCAGGTAATCCAGAAGAGGTGGGGTGGAAAGTCAGGAGGAAGTTACGGGTCGGGCCTATGCCTTCAAACCCAAATTATATGCTCCAAGTCTGTCTTTGTCACAGGTCCCTGTATTCAGAGGAGGTTTGCTGCTTGGCTAGATGTTTAAAAGGAATTATTTTCTTTCCCCTTTGACCAGTCTTCTCTGTGTATATCTCTCTGGCCCAGGTAGCCCATAGGGTTGAGGGGGTAACAGTCCATTCACAATGTTCTGGGCTCCAGCCCTTGTTGCATTAATCACAATCTCATCTGCCATTCCTAACAGGGAACTGCTGCTCTATATTAGAGGTACCCCCAAGAAAGCTGCCAGTACCCACACTCCTTCCCAGCTCAGGTCCAAAGGGAAGAAAAACCTCAGTTGCCAGCCAAGGCCATCTCTCTAACACAGGTTGAAGCACTGCGCCTTAGGAATCTCTTTGCTAGGAAACTGAGCATCTGCTCACCCAAGACCTCTTTGCAGGCATATGGTTTGTGAATGACCTGGGAGATTTCTTAAGCACCCCAAAGCCTTCATATTATCCCACTTCATCCTCATGACACCCATCAAAATCATTTGCCAGAAGAAGAAACAGAGACTCAAAAAACATGACAGGCCCAAGGCCCACGTGGTTAATGACTACGAGAGCATGGCTGCTTGTGTGGGGAAAGCCTGCACTCTCTCCATTCCTATGGGGCAATTCTTTTAGGCATCCCCAAAGAATTTTTAACTAAATTTTGATTTCAGAAATTGATGAAAGATAAAACACCAAACCTACAGGAATACAGTGGTATCTGGGACAGTCTAGGTGGAATAAGTAGGATTTTCATTGCACATGGACATATATTTCCTATCCTCTAAATGATCGTGAACATTGAATTCACTCTACGTAAGATATAAGTTGGGAAAAAATACCTGATAAAAACAAACAGTAATGAGATCCTTTGACGCAGAAGATGTGATACCAGAAAGAAGGAATCACCTATCAGTGGAAATCCTTCTGGAGTTAAATCTGAATGAGGAAACAGTGTCTTCACATAGAGCTGGTCCTTTGCCTGGAATCTGCAGCTAACAAAGGGTAGACGCTCCCTTTTAGAAGCGATAAACTCTTCTGAGGGAACGCACCCTGTGCAATTTTGCTGAATGGCTTATTTTTAAGCCTCGGTAAGAGTTCTTTGTACTTGTCCTTAAATATGTATTCTGAGTAATTAGAGTGAATTATCTTTCTGCTCAAGGTACGTACAGCAGTCGGGGGCAAAAAGGAGCTTCTATGAACTGCACAAGTCTTGGATTCCCAGGTGCGTGGTTGGGGGTGCTTCTAAAAGGCAACATTCTGGGTCTTGGGCAAAGAGGTGTCTAATGTGTCTCTTACCTGAACCTCTGAGAGAACTATCCCTTCAATGCACGGAATTAACCAGGGTCATCAAACTAAAGGTCCCTAGAAGACATAGGTTTTAGTGGTAAATGGTGCTGGGTATGAACCCAGCCTTGGTCACATGAGGAGTTTAGGGTTTAAGGAAAGTTATAAGACTCCTCTGAGCCTTGGTTTCTTAAATCTGCAAAACAGAAACATTTCTACGAGCTTAGCATGCATCCTGGAATGGCAACATGAACTCCCTTCAGTGAAGAATCTCATAGGTGTTTAATTATTGATCTCCTTATTTCTCTTTCAAAAAGAGACAACCAGAAGTACTAATGGTTAAGCCTGAAGAAGTCATGGCTATCATGAGCAGGTTTATGGACATCTTTTATGTCCATAACAACAACCATAGAGACAGCAGAGACAGAGCAGTCAGCAATCATCAGATGTGTCGTATGAACCTGGCACCAAGCTAAGAACTCTGCAATCATTGACGTGTGTTGTCTTCACAACTACCCTCTGTGACAAATACTTTAATTACCCTAATTGTATAATTGATGATAAATAATGCAGAGTAGTTGTGTTACTTGCCAAGTCTTGCATGGGTAATACCTGAGGGAGCCTGGATGTGAAATCAGGCAATCTGTACAGGAGCCACTCTCTCAGCCACATTGCCCACATGGTGCCATACTGCATCATTTTCAGGTACCTTGAGTTATTGAACATATTGCTACAGTCAGAGACCAAGGAGTTTCCAGTGAGGGAAACAGTGAGATCTGGAGAAAACAAAGTGGTACAGGAAAGGAAGCAACATTGCAAGCTTGGGAGTCCAATATGAAAGGTAACCCTAAAGTGGCAAAGTGAGCCTTTGAAAGGAGGAGACAGAGGTTAGAAGAATCCTACCACCAATGGGGCACATGCCTTTCTGCAAAGCAGTAGCAATAATGACATACACGATAATAATAGAAGTAGTAGCAGCTACAATTTATGGAGCACCTTCTATACTTTAGGGCTTAGTGAGGTTAATAGTTTTCCCAAAGTCATGCAGTGAATAAAGGGCAGTGTTGGGATTTGAACCTAGGCAATGCCTACTTCCAAGGTACTGCCTTCTTCATAAAGGAGAAATAAGCCAGTATGGGGAAGGAGTTATCTTTTTGTCTCTTCTCATCTATCTGGATGCTATATTCTTACCATTCTGATAATGAGTCATCTCTCACCTTTCATCTCCCAAGCCTCATCTGAAGTTCACTGGGGAGAGCAGAAGCGGGAAGCCCACTGCTATCATGCACTTGGTCGCCAAGCAACAGACTACTCTGCCTGGTCCTTTGTGGCCAGAAACAGTCTCAGTATCCTTATTCCTGCATTTCATTTATCTGAATCACCAATGCCTGGTGGAATCACCTCTATGTAGAAGACTACAAGTCATCCATTTAAAGCATGTTACTTTGGGTGATCCCATTGGGAAATACATGAGGAAACACATTATCTGTTGTGTTGCTTCAGATCATGGACAATATTTCATCTGGGCTTCTCAGATATCCAAAAACACGTTCTTTATATTATCCCCTGTTCCATCTCCAAGAAAAGACTCCTATTTGGTTGGGGGTTGGTGAAGAGGTTGCACTGGGAATACAGAGAGATGGGGGACACCTGGCTTTGCACATGCTCATCACTCTTCCTGGAATGCTGTTCCCACTGTCTTCTCTTGCTGGACTCTTTCCCATCCTTCAGAACACAGCTTAACCGACACCTCCTCAGAGAAGGCTTCCCTGATCTCATGTCCCTCCCTCCTTAATCTCCTTTTTCAACCTAATATGTGTTTTCTTCAAAAGGTATCATGGTGGATTGAAGACGGTTGCACATCCTTTGACATATCTCCTAGTCAAAGGTGGAGTCTTTTTCCCTCTCTTTGAATCTGAGATGACCTTATTTTAATCAACAGACTGAGGCAGACAGCACATAGCAAATGCCAAGGCTGAGCTTTATGAGATATGCAGCTTCTACTCTCATTTCTTGAGACACACCTTTTTGGAATTCAGCCACCACTGAAGTGTGTGCATGCTGAGATGGTGCCCATATGAAAGTCTGATTGACCAGAAACCACCATGCTGTGAGGAAGCTCAAGCTAGTCATGTGGAGAGACGGAGTTGAGTGGGTGGGGAGGTCATACAGACAATCATCAAGTTCCAGACATCTGTGGGAAACCTTGGAACTTACTCCCCAGTTGCAAGTGGTATATGTATCAAGCTGATGTGTACAGCTAAACTTCACCCAAATACCTGTAACATAGAACTGTAGGTAAATAAAATGTTTGTTTAGGGTAGTTTGTTAGGCAGCAATGCATAACTGAAGCAAACATTACAATTTGTAATTATTTAGTTATATTGTTGATTTGTTTCCATCTCTCTCTCCTACAAGATAATATTCTAAATGAAGAAACCATGGCTACTTTTTGTGTATTCCTGAATCTTCAGTGCCAGTTATACAGTAAGCACTCAACAAATAATTTTGAATGTATGATTTACCATTAAATAAAATAATAGCAACACTATAAGAAGTAATAGTACTAACAGTAGGGTCAGGTAGTTGTAGCAGTAATAATAGTGGTCACCATAGGAAAAGTAGCACAATAGTAGCAGCTATGGGCTACTGGGGCAGATAGACAGCACATACCATTGCTGGACAATAGGAGGCTTTAAACAAGGATCTATTTGATGGAGGGAAGGACTAATGAAAGAAAACCATTCAAGTGAAGCCCAGGCAGAAGATACCGTTCCTCAGCAAACTCTCACTCTCAGATCTTCTGGCGGGTCCTTGTTCTCCTCTGCTAGGATGTATGTCCCTCCAGGGCAATACTCACAACTCTTTGTCTCCCAATCTCAAGGTCTAGCCCAGAGCTGATCACTCTGTGGGAACCTCCATTGATTTCTCACTCTTTCTGGGCACAGATAATGTCTGACTCATCTCTGTTTTCCAGTAAGAACCTGGCACACAGTAGGTGTTGATAAATGTTTGCTGAAATAAATTTAATTGGGATCAATGCCCAAAAGGCAGATTCTCTCATTACCATTGTTTAAAAATACCACGGATTTCCCCTGATGCATTATGTATGATGGAAATTAATTTATCCAGAATTGTTTTCCAATGCATAATTTTCAAAGACTCTAGTCTGCATTCAACTGAAATCTGCACTGGGTGGGGGGGGGGGGGGGGGGTTTGGTTAGTCTCTGGCTCCTGCGTTAATTCCAAACACCATTCCTGAGATGGACCCAAGCATAAGGGCCTGGGTGAAATCACATTAGAAGCCAACATTTCCTGATTCCTACTTCCCTTGGCAAGATTAGGATGGATGCATCTCATAGAACCAGGTAGATCTTTTTACGATGTCTTCATTCCCAGCTCAGTGGCATCTCCATTCTTCCAACCCCTTAGAAGAAGGTGGCAGGAAAGAGTGTGAAGTTGTGGTTATGAGTATAGGTCTAGAGTCAGACATATTACTAAATCAGACTTGTTCCGCTATGACCTTGGGAAACACACTGAGTCACATCAACTGCCCATGTCCTCAGTTTCCTCACCGTACAGAGAGCATCGCCACATCCTCACTCAATGGTCACTCTCAGGATTAAATCACAAGGGACGATACCATCCCAAATTGTCACAGAAGTCCACAGGTGTGAATACTGTGTATTACAGAGAGCTCTGACAGATTATTTGGTCATTCGATATTGACTCCAACCCATGTTCCAGACCACTCTAGTTCATATCAACATCTCTCATCCAGCCCATGGCAAGAGCTTACTGACTGTCCTTTCTGCCACTTCCCAACACCATTATTGCTTTTCTCCAATCCACTGTCCACATTGTAGTCACATCATTGCTAAAATCAAACCTAATGATGGCATTCTTTTTGCTTAAAATGCTTCAACGGCCTCCCATGGTACAAAACCCCCAAATAAGGCCTGCAGGGCTCTGCATGAGTGTTTCCTGCTCACCTATTTATCCTCAGCTTGGGCCACCGTCTCCCTGCCTGTCCAGCCAGCCACACTGACATTCATTTTGTCATGGGAATATGCCAGCTTCCTTTCTGTCACTGGTGTGCTGGTAACTGATTAAAAATCAGCTCTCCAGAAAAGTAGACCAAAAAACCCTCGTCTGTAGCATTGCCAATGCCCATGGTGTAAATACTCTCACCCTGGAGGTATCAAGCTACTGCCATGGCATCCCTGTCCTGTTGGAAAGAGACATGTACAACTGACAATCATAGGCCATTAACAGCTGGCTTCCACATGCCCTCACATCTTACTTCCGCATCTGCTGTCTGTCCTACTCAAGACATTCCCCCACCTTTCTCTGCATGTCTTTTATTTATTATTATTATTATTTTCGAGACAGAGTTCAAGACCAGGCTGGAGTGTAGTGGTGCGATCTCGGCTCACTGCAACCTCCACCTCCTGAGTTCAAGAGATTCTCCTGTCTCAGCCTCCCGAGTAGCTGAGATTACAGGCGTGCACCACCATGCCCAGCTAATTTTTGAATTTTTAGTAGACACAGGGTTTCACCATCTTGGCCAGGCTGGTCTTGAACTCCTTGCCTCAAGAGATCCGCCCACCTTGGCTTCCCAAAGTACCAGGACTACAGGCATGAGCCACCTCGCCCAACCTCTGATTTTGATTTTAAAAGTCACTTCTTTGAGGAAGTCTTTAACTGTATCTCCACTTTGATTTATGTCTCCCTGTTGCTTGTTTGCACATCACCCTATATCTTTCCTTCACAGAAGTTTTTCCAAATGTAATTACAGTCAGCTGCCTTTTCCACGGGATCCACATCCACAGATTCAACCAATTGCAGATGGAAAATACAGTGTTTTCTTATTTCCACGGGATATAGAACCTGGTGGATACAGAGGGCTGGCTGCATTCAACTGTGTGAGTGACATGTGTGTGTGTATTCTGTGTTACGGTAGACTGTACGTTCCTTGAAGTAGAAGCTATGTCTGTCTTATTCATTCTTATATCTCCAAGGCCCAGTTCTCTGCCTCTCAAATAGTAAGAACCCAAGAAATATTCATGAATAAATGCATAATACACAATTATTGAGTATCTGCTTTGTTCCAGGCACTTTGCCTAACACTGAGAATAAAAGTGATGAATAAGGCACAGTGGTAGCCTCGAAAAGTTTATAGCTTTATGCCGAATATTAAATTTTAAGTGACTGTAAAATTGTTGATGTGCATTTAATAGATTAACGTATGTGTGACACATAGTAGGAGTTCAATAAGTATTTTTCGGTGCCAAACAAAGAATGGATTTTCAAAACATATAAAACGTACAAAGGAAGAACCAACTCTGGTTTTGAGGTGGTGTCAGGAAAGAGTTTACAAAGGAATAAAGATTTGATAGACTCTCCAGCAAAGGCAATGGCAAAGACTTGAGAATTTAATTCCAGCATGGAAGGCCTCCCTTCCCTGTATCTAGCTTCCTTCCTGATACCATCTAGCCCACTTTATTTTCAAACTATGCTGAGGTATCAAACACTGTTTGCATCTCTGAGCTGCAATGTCCAGTGAGATGTCCGGAAACATGGTTGGCCAACATTCTCGCTGTTAATAAAAATGGTGTGGACCAATTGCTCACATCCATGAAACGCTAAGTGACTGTGAAGGCAGATTCCAGACTCCCAGCTACAGAAAGGGCCTGTAAACCCAGCAACCCTGAGCTGGCCCAGGGAAATGATGGGAAATTCAATTTCCTAAGGGCTGTTTGCAAAGTAATCCAATACATTACGGTGTGTGCATTATTATTGTATTATATTGAGTAATATCACATTTAAGGAGATTTCATAGCATCATAGCCATGCACAAGGGAATATAAAAGCGGTTAATAAAAGAGAGAAGTCCAATTTCCCTTCAATGTTAGTTATGCTCCTATTATACTCAGAATAATAATCAGAGGTCCACTTAGCCTGACTTGGGAGTTAACAGAGCTGTAATTACCTCGTGTCTACAGCGTCATTACCAAGGGCTCAGCCCCAGTGTCAGGACACTGAATTCTCAGAAAGCCCGCAGCACTTGATATTCCAGCTAAAGAAGGAAAATCGCAGGGCTTCCTAAAGCCACACACACATAGCAGGGCAAGTCAAGATGTTTGAGCAGCCCAGGGTGAACTCTGTTAGAATTAAAGGCCCCTAAAACCTGGATCCTGCTCATTAGGATTTTCCGCTGCTGCGAGTGGATATTCTCCTACCCTATGAACCCTTACTATGAAAAAGAAACCCGCCTATTCCCCCGACTACATACATTACCGTTAGTTCTCCCTCTGTTGAGCCTGGTGAAAAAATGCTCGGAAGATTTGCTGAGAACAACAGAAGATGCACTAACGGCTTTTCCCAAAACCGACTTTCAGTGGATCAAATCAAGCTTCCAGGAGCTCTTCCTGGGACCAGTTATTCTAGCTACAGGGGAAGTTATCCTGGGGCTGACCACATTCTACATGTAAGCTTCAGAGAAAGGCATCAGTTGCCTATTTTAGTTAATCATTGGCTCCACCGTGTATGCTCAGTGTTTCAAGAGTTGCTGTGGTAGCCGTGCACTGTGGTTCATGCCTGTAATCCCAGCACTTTGGGAGGCCGAGATGGGCGGATCACCTGAGGCCAGGAGTTTGAGACCAGCCTGGCTAACATGGTGAAACCCTGTCTCTACTAAAAATACAAAAATGATTAGCTGGGTGTGGTGATGGGTGCCTGTAATCCCAGCTACTCCGGAGGCTGAGACACGAGAATCGCTTGAACGTGGGAGGTGGAGGCTGCAGTGAGCAGAGATAGAGCCATTGCACTCCAGCTTGGGCAACAAGAGCGAAACTCCATGTCAAAAAAAAAAAAAAAAAAGACTTGCTGTGGAAATACTGGGACCTCTGACATGAATCAGGGCTGGATCTGAGTTCCATATCCATCACTTCCCAGGGCCACTGGAACAATTTATCCAACCGTTCGGAGTCTCTTTTCCTTATCTTTAAAATGAGGTAACATTACCCACCATTACTTTTAGAATTAATGGACTTAAATCATTAATACAATGCCCAACACCATTATTACTTGTTCTATTAATAATAACAATTGAGAAACTTATTCTTTGACTGAAGAATGTAGTATTTACTAATCCCTCTTTCGTTTAAATCAAGGTCAGTAGAGATGATTCCCAACTTACGATATTTCAATTTAATGATGTGAAAACAATACACATTCAGTAGAAATCGTGCTCTGAGTACCCATACAACCATTCTGTTCTGCCCTTTCAGTAGACTGCGTAAAAAAGTGCATGAGATATTTGACAGTTCAGTATAAAAGAGGCTTTGTGTTAGATGATTTTGCCTAACTGTACGCTAATACAAGTGTTCTGTGTACCTTTAAGGTGTGCTAGGCTAAGCAACAGTGTTCTGTAGGTAAAGTGTATTAAGTGCATTTTCAACTTGTGATGGATTTATTGGGACATAACCCCAGCATAAGTCAAGAAACATCTGCAGTGACATAGGTCCCCTTTTAAAAAAAATACGGGGCAGTGTGTGTGTGTATGGGTGTGTGTTTCAAGGTGGAAGAAAAGTGCTGTATTTGTGATACAACAACTCTGGCAGTCACTAAATTCTGGCATTACACAAACACATTTTTCATTTTCTTTCTGGAGTTCCACAGGGAAGTCCGGTTTGATGGAGAGGAAAGAATTTAAAAATGGAATTCATCAGCCCGGTAAGAAATACCAAATCATTTATTAGAAAACAACCCAGAGGACTTGAAAGAGTATCATACTCAAGTGCCCACGAGGACCAGTGCGTGCAGGTAGAAGGGTACACTTGGTAGAACCCTACTACAGGCAGTGCTGGCGACTATGACAAATAGAGGGGACGGGTGACACATCCCCAACATTAACTGCCATGTTTTGTTACATTTTTCCATTTTTTAATCAAAGCCAGCTTATTTTGTGAAAACTTTCATTTTACAATGTAGGCAATTAATTAATTTGAGTCCAATAAAATAGGCCTGATGCCTGAATATAGCCAACAGGCCAACAATATGTACACTTTGGCCTAGATCGGGGTTTGGCAAATTTTTCTGTCGAGGGTCAAACAATAAGCATAATTTTGGCTCTGTGGGCCATCGATCTATGTCACAATTACTCAAAGCTGCTGTCATCATGCAAAAGCAGCCATAGGCAATACGTGAACCAGTTAGTGTGACTGTGTTCCAATAAAACTTTATTGACAAAAACATTGCAGGCAGAAGTTGGCCCATGAGCTACAGTTTGCCAACTCTTAGCCTTGCTACTTCTGCTGATGTTAAAAGCCTGGAGAAGACTGGAGAGAAGAGAGAGAAGGAAAAGCTGCTAAGGGGCTCTGGGCCCCATCCACAGCTAGACTAGGCAAGGAGAAAAATGGCCAACGCCCTGTATTCCAGGGTGTGCATCCAACTCACATTCTCCCTTTTACTAGGTCCCCTCTGGTCTTCTCTGTCAAGAGCTTCAATATCTCAAAAGAGGAAAAATTCACAAATCCAATGATGAATATACCGTCTCCCCTTGTCCCCAACTGCCAAGGGGAGACGGTATATTCATCATGGGATTTGCCCCATCTGCCTTCTAGAGTCAGAGAACCTCTCTGGGGCTCATCTCCCCCAAGCTGGCCCCACCTACTGTTGTCTCTTCCCCTTTTGTGTAGCCACCAGATGAATGTCACTGCCTGGAACCCCAGGCAAGTCCTGGCATAATTGCTAACCCAACTCCCACTTGCAAGCCAATTAGAGGGAAAAGGGGGGACAAAACCCACCTCCTGTCACTGGAGCACTACATCTACCATTGCTTTTCTTAGTGGAAAAAGAAAAGTAGCCAGTTTCTCCCCCTAAAAAAGGCCAGGGAACAATGTATTTAAATTATAGTGTAACAATATGGAGCAAATATGCAGAAGTCAAATAGAATTTGGGTTATAATTAGCAATTTCCTTGTAGCAAGTTTCTCTGGGAAATCCAGGTTTCCTCTTGTGAGCTTGCCAAAGGGTTTGAAGGCCCCTTTCACTCTATGGGGCCACTGGATGCCACTGGGAAAGCGGATGGGTTAGGGATGGGAAGGGGGTGTGTGGGTTTAGTTGTATAAATTGAGGGAGTTTAGAGCTCTACAGACTTTCAGGATTGTTAAGATATTTGCTTGTAGTGATATTATCATAATTGAAATAGTTACCAGGGAATGTCATTTAGGTAAAATAAACCACTAATGGGGTAATCACACAACACGGGTTTTGGAATTTGCCAGGCCTATGTTTGCATTTGCTTCATACCTGTGCCTCAGTTTCCTCATCTGTAATTATGGTATGATCGCACCTACTCCTTGATGAGTTATGTCAGTGAAATACACAATATAGTGCACGGCTCATGGACTGGGTAAGAGAGTGGACCACGGTTGCCTTTGAATCCCATTTCTGCCCTCATCAGCCTTGTGACCTTGGGCAACATCCTCGATTTCTCTATGCTCTGGTTTTCTCATCTAGGTCATAACGGGTTAATTAGAGTCCCTGCCTCCTCTGGATGCTGTGAAAATTCAATCTGATAGTCCACAGAAAGCTGATAGTACCACTTCTACTGGGAACCCAGTATGAGCTCACTAAATGCTAGTCATCATTATCCATACATTATCAATAACTGATATCTACTTCCTCTTTTGTATCTTCCTTTCAGCCCAAGAAGTTTCTATTTGATGTTCCCCATCTGACAATCAGAATGTGCATTTACATTTCTCTCTTTTAAAAGATCAGGGCAGCCCATATTGTTTGGATTGTATGATTTGCAACTCTACATTTTTAAAAAAAATTTTTATAAGAAAATTGCCTTTTAACTTTCAAAACAAATCTGCAATATTTAAGCCTTCACATTAACTGGTCCTGATGGTCTGGTTTGTTTTGAGAGGTACAGGCTGAAAACCTTGGTTTGCTGCAGAAAGAACTTGCCCATGGAGCTTCCATCCCAAGTGTCCTGACACTGAGATGCCATACAAGTCCGGTCATCAAGCCCAGGTACATTCTGCTGCTGCTGTCAGGGTGAAGGCTTATTTTCTGGGTGGTGATGGCTTTCTCCCCAGAGCCCAGAAGCCAGAGAGCCCATGAGCATCTCCCTGGGATCTCCAGACTGCCTGGCTCACTGTCTCTTGAGAGTCTGGTTATGTTTCTAGCAGTGGCGGAGGCCAGCTTCTGAACTGTTGCAGAGGTTGTACAGTCACTTAGACCTAGCTCGACATCAAATGCTCTAATTTGACAATTTGACAAGCTCCACATTCTTCGGGGGTGCAAAGGAAGAAACCCAGACCCCCTAGTTAGTGTCCTGACCCAGAAGTAATGATTGGGACTTGAGCTGGCAGGAACACACGACATTGCTGAATTCACACAGACCCATTGATACAACCACCAGGAGCAGCAGGAGAGAACTAGATAAAATGAAGACTTTTTTCTTTTTTTTTTTTTTTTTTTTTACAAGTCTGGAAGTCTTTGTGAGAATAAGGCCCACTCGTGGCTGAAACCTCTAGCTAGGAACCAAAATAGGATAGCAAAGAGAAACAGAGACTGACAGTGTACAGTTCAGTGTGCTCCTAAAGGCAGTGTCATTGGGACTTTGTCTATTTCAATGCAGAGATAACCCTGGGTATGTGTATTTTAAAAACGGCTGTGGGCCGGGCGCGGTGGCTCAAGCCTGTAATCCCAGCACTTTGGGAGGCCGAGACGGGCGGATCACGAGGTCAGGAGATCGAGACCATCCTGGCGAACACAGTGAAACCCCATCTCTACTAAGAAATACAAAAAATAGCCGGGCGAGATGGCGGGCGCCTGTAGTCCCAGCTACTCGGGAGGCTGAGGCCGGAGAATGGCGTGAACCCGGGAGGCGGAGCTTGCAGTGAGCTGAGATCCGGCCACTGCACTCCAGCCTGGGCGACAGAGCGAGACTCCGTCTCAAAAAAAACAAAAAATAAAAAAAAAAAAAAAAAACGGCTGTGGAATCCAGGAGATAGAGGCAGAGGAAGGGCATGGTACAGTGGAAGTTTTCTCTTAGGACATCCTTACATTGGGTTCGGCTGTGATACTCACTGTGTGACTTAGGCAGTTCACTTTCTCCCTCTGAACCTGAGCATCATTCGTAAATGAATCAGGAAGATAAGGTAGTCATTTCAAGCTCTAACATTCTATGAATCTCTGCACTGTCACACTGAAGCATCCAAACTGTCTTTTTTATGAACCTGAAATACAGTCTCCCTTAAAGGGTTCAGGTTCCTAAAATCACTTTTTTTTTTTTTTTTTTTTTGAGATGGAGTCTTGCTCTGTTGCCCAGGCTAGCACGGAGAGGCTTGATCTCAGCTCACTGCAACCTCTGCCTCCTGCATTCAAGCGATTCTCCTGCCTCAGCCTCCCAAGTAGCTGGGATTACAGGTGCCCACCACCACGCCTGGCTAATTTTTGTATTTTTAGTAGAGATAGGGTTTCACCATGTGGACCGGGCTGGTCTCGAACTCCTGACCTCAAATGATCCACCCGTCTCAGCCTCCCAAAGTGCTGGGATTACAGGCGTGAGCCATCATGCCCAGCCTAAATTCACCTCTTGTTAAACAAAAAAGTTTCCAAGATTAAGTCAGGAGTTATAAACTCAGTATCTTCAGAGGCTGGACAGATAACAAAAATGAACGAAATAGTAGTGAACAAGAGAACCCAGAAAAATAAAAATTGCTACTTATTCTTAAGAAGAAAGAAATCTAAACATTTACAATGGAAATATGTCAATGAAGTTATAATAGTGGTTCAACAATCCAAAATAGCAATGATTGGATAGATGGATGGATAGGGACCACATCCTGTGGACAGATGATTTGTTTGCTAAACTACTACAGGGTGCTCACCAAAGGGCTACATATCATCATGCTAATGCCTACCTTAATGGAGAAAACTAAAATTTATTTTGCCAATGTCTCCAACATAAGCTAATCTCTTTTAAACATGGATGTTACTTGCCTGGATGCAAAAGTATTTGAGTTTTCTTTTTGTTGTTGTTGTTGTTGTTGTTTGTTTTTGCTTTTTGAGACAGTCTCATTCTGTCGCTCAGGGTGGAGTGCAGTGGCGTGATCTCGGCTCACTGCAACCTCTGCCTCCTGGGTTCAAGCAATTCTCCTGCCTCAGCCTCCCGAGTAGTGGGGATGACAAGTGCCCGCCACCATGCCTGGCTAATTTTTGTACTTTTTGTGTCGAGACAGGGTTTCACCATATTGGCCATCCTGGTCTGGATCACCGGCCTCAAGTGATCCACCTGCCTTGGCCTCCCAAAGTGCTGGGATTACAGGTGTGAGCCACTGTGCCTGGCCTTGTGTTTCCAACCCATAACTTATGTGATCTTTTTAAATAAGTGCAATGAGAAGATAGAGTGGGTGAACTCTTTGGCTCTTCCAGCTCTAGCATTGCAAGGTTCTGACTGAGATTCGTTCCTGAATCTTCTGTTAACAGAGAATAGCCAACTTCTTTGTTCCAGCCTTGAATTAGAAAATTGCACAGAATTCATAGGAACTTACTATGCACCTAAAGAGTATATGGCATGTAATTAAGGGCATAAAATGATGATTGTGGGCTAATGCATGACCCAAATACCGCCCACAAAATAGATTAATGCCTATTTCTAAGTTCACTGGAAACACCTGTAGTCCAAGCTACTCAGGAGGCTGAGGCAGGAGGATCACTGGAGCCCAGGAGTTTCAGGCTGCAAGTGAGCTAAGACGGTGCCACAGCACTCCAGCCTGGGTGATGGAGTGACACCCCTCTCTCACATAAATAAATAAATAAAATTGCTTAATGGGGCTATGAGCTATGCAGAGGCAATTAAGATCTTTGAACACTTAAATCAGTCCTTTGCATAGCAGTCTCTATGAGCTATAGAAAGGACAGATTTAGGTGTGTGAAGGTCCTAAGCAAATATAGAGACTGCTTAGTCATCCTGAGAGGGTAAATTGATGACAATAAATACAGGTATGAATAAGCACAAAGCACCAAATGAAGACAAAGTCACAATGAAACTTGTCAGATGGCTGCCAGATTTGCAATGGAAATATGCCAGTGAAGTCCCCCTAAGGAAACATTAAATCCAACCCTTAGAATATGCCTAAGCTTTCCTCATTTAGCAAAAGCAAGACGTCCCTCAGGTCTTAAAAACAAAACTTCAGTCATTTCCTTCTCTAATGAATCTCACTTTGTTTGCCCATGACCTAGACTTAGACCAAGAACAGCTTGTACTGATAATTTGTACTAAAACATGAGTGATTGAAAACTATTTGTCTATAAATCATTAAATACAAAATTACCTTGAAAATAAATTGGGAATTGGAGTTTTAGTTTGACTCTTGAAACAGGAAATTTCACAATTCTTATGATGAATTTATTCCCCTGGATAAAATATTTTTAATGAAGAATTCGGAACCAAGGAGACCACTCTGATTTCTCATTATGGGTATACTGTAATTATCTCATAATTAGGATGATCTACCTGGCAGAATGTTTACTATGTGCTTGTGATTGTGTTAAGACCTTCATAGACATTACTGTATTAGGATTTCACAACAACTGTAAACCTCACATATAAAAAAGAAGAGGCTCAGTTATGTAACATGCCTATGGTCCCACTCTGGGTCAGATTGGGAATGAGAGTGCCAAGCTCTGTACCTAGATTCTACCCTGCTTCTCCTGATAACATCTAAAGATATTTAACCAGTGACATTTTCTTTTTACCTGTCATAGCAACCTCCAATTCTGCCAAAATCTGAGGCTGAAACCCTAGTCCTAAAAAGAACATCAGACACAGAGATGCTCAGAGATATCCTGTTCCTGTCCAACTTATCCTAAGTTGGGATAAATCATTCATTTTGGCTCTCCAGGACTGGACACTCTTTGATGTCCAGGGTCTTTAAAATAATAAAATACCCATGGTATTGTGTAATAAAGGTCTTTAGTTTATCCTGAAAGCCAAGGACCATTTATTGCAGAGAATACATGGGAGTGAGAAGCATCGTTCTCAGGCTCCTAAGGAAACAAGAGACAGTACCCATGTCTTCAAATTAAATGTGAATCTTAGGAAAACAGAACTGGTATTGACAAAACAGCTCAGTCACACTGTCATCTGAAAAGACAATTTTGAAGCCACCGAAACATGTTATTGGAGTTTGCTCCAGGCGCAGGTCTCCAACAAGAGCACACTCGAAGTCTGTAATATTGCACAGGCTTGGGTCTGCTGGGGCCCTCCCCAGGGTGAAATGAGTAATTCCTTTCTGCAATAGCAATCTATTTAGAAAAGAGGCCAGTGTGGCTGGGCATGCCTGGGGGATGCCTTCTGGGCTTCTAGCCCTTAAGAATTTTGGTCTCGAGTCTGACATGCCTGTTTTTGAGCTCTGGCTACTGTTTCTCAGCCCCAGTGACCTTCAGTAAGTGACTTGCCTCAGATTCTGCTTCTGTAACATGGGATGATAACACTTCATAAGTGGTGGGGAGGGCCAAGATTAGTTGAGATTGTGCATGGAAAGTGCTTAAAATATAGTCTGACATTCAATGAGCAAAAGTTACGATTTTTGAGATTTTTTTCCTGATTCTCATTTAGATGTAACTCTTCACCCTATTTTTAGACACGGCAACCTTCAATTATTTTGCCCAGCTTTCAACATAAGTACATGAGGTGTAAACCCTCCTCAAAGGAAAAGAACTCTGTTATTCTGTAATCCATCGTCTGAGGGTTGTTTGGAAGAAAAGAGGGAGGGAGGAGATCTGGAGAAGGGTCACAGCAGAGGAAGGGAGTAAGAGAACACATAAGAGCAGAGAGGTTCAATGGTCAACTTGAGCTCCTTCCACTTGTAAATAGAATGGAGGGTCAACTCTTGTCAAGACCGGAGGCCAGGTCTTAACTGACCTGTTCATCTAAGCTAGAGCGCAGCCATGAAGAAACCAACCTTTGTGAGAATTCTAAGCCATTGGCCAAGAGATCCTCTAGGGCAGCAGTGCCCAAACTTTTTGGTACCAGTTTTGTAGAAGACAATTTTTCCATGGACATGGTGGGGCAGGGAGGATGGTTTCAAGATGAAATAGTTGCATCTCACATAATCAAGCATTACATTCTCATAAGGAGCACACAGTCCAGATCCTCGCACGTGCAGTTCGCAATAGGCTTTGCGCTCCTCTGAGAATCTAACGCCTTTGCTGATCTGACAGGAGGCAGAGCTACAGTGGTAATGCTCACTCACCTACCACTCACCTTTTGCTGTACAGCTCAGTTCCCAACAGGCTACAGACCGGCACTGATTTGTGGCCTAGGGGTTGGGTACCCCTGTTCTTGGAGACAGCTGGAGACTGGGGAAACAGCCTGGACTTTAACATCAGGCAGACAAGACATGGGTGAGGACCTCAACTGCACCATTCCCAACTCAAAGCATCTTCAACCTCTTTGTCCCTTTATTGGTGGGATTCTAACAGCATTTAAAAGGTTGATGTGGTAACAAAACAAGATGGTGACCAAAAGAGGGCCTAGAATGGTCTTTGGGCCATGGGAGGCCTTAACCAAGGACAGCACACCTCAACTTTTCTTCTCCCGGACACCCAACAATTCTAAAAGTACTTTCTTTTGTCAAAGAGAGGGATAGCCACACCCAAACACACAGAGTCCGTAGGGACATGAACCAAGAGTTGGCTAGCACACTGGGATGGGCAAGAGTGTGGGTGCAGGCCTTCTTAGGTTCTATCCATGAAGGTGCAAATTGGTGCCAGCTCTTTGTAGGGTAATTGATCAATATCCACATCTTAAATCCATGTACCTTTTAACCATTCACACCCAGAGGCGCACAGAGATGGACAGCAATCTTTGTACCTAGCTCTGTACTGTAACCTGATGGTAAATATCAACAGTGCAAGATTAAACCCAGAGACAACCTAAATGCCATCATTAGGATACTTCTGTACATAAAAATGCACAAACACACACACAAAATAACGAGTTGAACCCCTAAATATGATAAAGAATAATCTCTGAGATATAAAGGGGGTGCCAAAGTGGGTATTTAGATTTCAATTCTGTAATTTTGAGAATGGAAATTGTGAGTAGTTATAAGATACAAAGATTGAATTAGAGACAGATGATAGAGATAGAGGGAGATAAAGATAGAGATAGAGGACAAGCAGGCATATGCTTGCATTTGCATAAAACACTTCTGGAAGGAAATATAAGGTATTAGTAACTCACTTCTGGCAGAGAGACTAAGAATTTGGGTTGTGGGTGTTAGGACATGTTAGTTTTCATTTTATATCCTTTTCCAATGTCTGACTTTTTAAACCCCAAGCCTGAATTGCTGTTTTTCCCTATACCTTAGTGATTTCATCAGCTTCAAAATCAAAACTGGCATGGAAAAGGTTAAGAACACGACACCATCACCAACCAATGTCTTATCTTCCTAAAAGTATTAAGGAAATTTGGAGGCACAGTTAACACTCCAGTGGGAAGCGGCTGAGGCCAAAGAAGAAACTGGCTCTTTAAATAGTTATTTTCCCTGTCAGTCGAGCCTCCAGCTCAGAAACCTAGCTGGGGCACCCACATTCCTTCTCCCATCAGGGCCTAGAGCTAGTGGGAAAGTGGTGGGAGCCTTTTCAACAGACTGCAGAAGCATTAAAAATAGAAGTTAACTTGCTATTGGAGATACATGGAGAATTCGCCACTTGCAAATCTCTAATGATAATATGTCAAGAGTAAAATACCTTGTCAGGAACAGTATCTAATATAATACAGTATTGACTCTGTCAGCAATGTGATCCATGATGTTTGGAGGCCTACATGAAATAGAAATTCAGCAGAAAAAAAGGCCTGCAGGGACTCGTCTCAGCCCGTGGGGAACTGAAAGGATGACCTGGTAAGTCTTTTCTGTCTGCATTTTACTGAGCTCTGGTTGGGAGCTCTGAGTGCATCCTCCTTCCCTTTTACAGATTCTGCACTTTGTGTTAAATCATGTGCATATATTAGATGTTCTTGGAGGCCACCAGATGGATGGATGGTTTCTCTTACCCAAAAGTACTTAGTTTCTCAAAGAAATAATGGCCTCCACAGTGTCCTTAGAATGATATTAAGCATCGTGAATACATATGTCAAAGAAAAGTTAGAGCCATTCCAGGTACAGCACTATCGTATGGGGAATGACTTAGGTATCTCCCAACAGTAACATTTTGTGCAAACACAGGGTCCTGGATATGGGGTGGGGAGAACCATAGTTCTGACCCACTTTGGGGTTAAATTCGTTACATAGGAAATTAAGAACCTGCAGTAAAGACAAAGTCCACCCAATAAATGTAGGAGGAGGCAGAGACAATTTGAAGTAACTTGTCATAGACCACATTCTGCTGCTGTAGATCAGGAAAGGATAACTCAAAAGCGGCATCTCTTTTTTGGCCAAAGAGAGATAAGTATACAGATGTAATTGTTTGTAACAAAAACCAAGATGGCTCCTTTATGATTCCTGTACTTACCCAATACCAGTTCAGAATATAAATCCTAAAACTTCCTTCAGGATCAGCCACAAAGCCCACGTGCTTCAGCCTCTAATGGCTGTCTTTCCTTTAAAATCCTACCCCCGAGATTGTGTACCATCCAAACACTGCTGGAGGAGACAAACTAGACAGTTAGCCAGTCCACCATAGATTCACATTCTCCAAACTTGAGCACCCATTGCCATTCAAATACTCTAGGAATTATCTAAGGCAGATTTCTGACATGTTTGCCCAAGTTCAGGAAGCCTTCCTTTGATGATGCTGCCTCCATTCATGGAAAAAATGAAGGCAATGTGGATGGAACTCCTCACGTTATCTCTTGACTTGAAAATTTCTCTGCATCCTCCTACATTCCCCCTTCCTTCTCTTCTGTTTCAAAATTGAAGTAGCTCCAAATGTCAGCAGAATTATTTCTGAGTTACCCAAAATTGAAAACAACCCAAATGCCCATGTATAGGTAAATGGAGAAATAAACTGTGACATATCCACGCAATGAAATAGTACTCAGCAATGAAAAGGAAGGAGCTACAGCCACATGTAACAATATAGATGAATCTAAAATAAATGATACTGAGTAAAAGAAGCCAAAGAGAGCACATAATGTTGATGTTACTGATATAAAATTCTAGAAACTGCAAATTAAGCTATAGCAAAAGAAGCAGACTCATTGGTTCCTGGGAATGAGGCAAAGAGGAGGAGGGGAGGATCATAAAAGAGCAAGAAAAGACTTTGGGATAATGGACATATTCATTATATGGATAGCAGTAATGGTTGTGCATGTAGGTACATTTGTAAAAACGTATCAAAGTGTATACTTTAAATATACACAGTTTATTGTATGTCAACAAAGCTGTTAAAAAATGGTTTCTTCCTTCCTAGACTACCTACTGTATCTGAATACTCTTGGTCCTATTCCTTCTTATCTCCTATAAAACACTTCATCCGTTTCTTTCCTCCACCATTATTCCCTATCTCTTGTTTCCTGTCTTTTGCACCCCACATACGGACCTTGTTGGCATAAATTAGTGAATCTAAATCAACTATACTACCGATTTCTCTGACCTCATTGCTTCTCAGCTGCAATCTCTTTTTTTTCCTTATCACTGCAAATATTTATAATGAGCAATGCCCGCCCACTCCAACATATCCCATTTATTCCTCAACTTTTGTCCCTTCTGCATCTCCCTCCACTACTCTAGCAGAGCTGCTTTCTTCTACATCTTTGAAGATGTCCAAACTGTCACTTCAATAATGTCTTCTCAGTTTATTCCCTGCAGGCTCTATAGCCCAACATTCAACTGGTTGAACATCCAATCTGAACATCCTACTGATGTCTTACTCAATAATTCCTCTTCTTCAAACCCCACCCCGTGAGCTCTCCAATGTTCTGTCCTTGTCTTTCTCTTCACTCCCTACTCTTGATGAACACCAATTCAAGCTTTTTTTTTATACAAACGACTCACCATGCTACCTTTAGCTCTGAACAGGTTCTGTCTACTTAGTTTCTTTAATGATTTGTTCTGAAGGTATCTTATCATGAACTCTGATGAAATGGTCTTCATTCCATGTATTTGGATATGAAGCTCCTCAGTGACCCCAGGGCTGGGACACTCAGTACCAGCCTCAGCCACTGAATGAACATAACGCCACACAAGCCAGGAATGGAGACTGATTCCCATGAGAGGGCTTATATAGGATAAATCCAAGAGCTTTTCACAGGTGGTGACTGGAGCCTGAACTTGCAGGACAAAGCCAGAGAGTGGAGGTGAGGACGAGGAAGCCAACCCAGGACGATTTCCCATTAGAAGCTGATGGACATGTTCCAACAACCAGGCTGTGTCTATCCTCCACCTGGACTTTTTATCGTACGGGCCAACACACTTCCTACTGAGTTTTCTCTTTCCTGTTACCAGAAGACTCTGAAAGGTATAACCTTCTGACTATGATTTTGAAAATGTTTTCTCCTACTATCATCACGATAGATAAAAGCTGTGAATACCTGTACGCTAGAATTTGGCACATTATCATAATTAACAGAAAACATATCCTATATCCTCCAAAGGCTCTCCAAGGAAAGAGAGCTTGTCTGCACATCAGATTATCTCACTGCAGTGCCTGGGGCACTGTGGTCACCCAACACGCTATTTAAATTCAATTGTGTTGATCTCTAAAGTGTTCTTTTTGCAGGGTAAAGATGTGGAGCATCTCAACTCCCCAACTAGATTAAATTTCCTTTAAGCTAGGCATCACTAACCCTTTCTTTTTATGTCTCATTTCATAACTCCTCTGACTTAAACTCTTCTTAAAGCTTTTAAAAAGCATTGCTTGTAACATGGAATTTCAACCCCTTATCAGACCCACCAGGCCCGTAGGATGTTGAATCCCTGCTCATTCCTCCCAGTTCATCTTTTGCCACATCACCTTCAAATCCCCTTCACCATGCCGGAAACATACTGGCCTCTTCTTAGGACTTTGAATGAGCCCAGATCTTTCTACCTTTACAACCTTTGACTGTGGTACTCCCTCTGCCTGGGATGCTTTGTCTTATCACCTTAAGGACCATCTCCTTAAGAAATGCTCCCAGACTATACGTCTGCAGATGGCACCTCTGTTCTTTTTTAATTTCCCTATGGTACCCATATTTTCCTTAAGACATCTATCGCACATGCTATTTGCCACATGCTCAGTTTCTGCCTCTCATACTGTTACAAGAGGGAAAGATCATTTTGTTTGGTTCAACCATGCCAGCTAGTATGAGTCCCGGCCCTAGTAGAAGCTTAATAAATATTTGTGAGTAAATAAATGAATACATAAAATTTCCACAGCAGTTAGCTTAATAAATAATGTCTGATTGCACCTTTTTTCAAAATCTGAAAATAACCTATCCAGGCATTACTACTATTGATTATCACAAAATGGCCAACACACAGTAAACAACAACCCCATCACTACTGCCTGGTAGTCAACGCAAAAGCAGCAAACACCCGCTGATCCGGCAAACTCATTTAACAGACCAGGCCTAAGGTACAACAACTAAATACAAAAAAATCAGTAGCAGGAGTGTTCAGAAGAACCAGAATGTGGAGACAACCCAAATATCCATCAATGGACTAATGAATAAATAAACATGGTCTATCCATACAGTGGGAAACCCAACATGAATGAACCTAGACAACATTGGGCTAAGAGAAAGAAGCCAGACACAAAAAACTATCTCTAAGGCAGATTGGTGGTTGCCAGGGACTGGGGAGAGGGAGAATGGGGAGAGTCTGCTTAATGGGTAGGGGGTTTCCTTTTGGGGTGGTAGGAACATTCTCAAACCAGATAATGGTGGTGGTTTTGCACTACCTGGTGAATATACTGAATACCATTGAAATTTGCACATGAATAAAATGGTTAAAATGGGTAAGCTTTATGTTGTATGTATTTTACCACAATGAATTTAAAAGGGAGGAAGACAACTAAAAATTTCAGAATGTATACTATTTTTTTTAAAAAATCTTCAAAACTAGCCTCCAAATGAATGCGGTGGCAAGTAGCCAAGTTAGTCAGTGGTTGCTTTTATCATAGGAAATGTATCATGCTTCAAACCCATAAACTTCTTCACAAATACTGCCTTTCCAGAGGTCTTGGGACAGGAGGAAGAGGCAGAATTGCCTTGCACTTAAAAAATGTTCCAGACAAGAGGTTTGGGGTGCCCAAGCTTCTAAAGAATTCTGCAGAAAAAGGTTCCCAAATGCATGTTCCATACAGGTTTTGTGGTATGCATGATTACTTTATGTGGCACACAAGTGAACACTATTTAATTTTGCTGTAATTATTTTTGCTTAGAGTTATATTTGATTAATGGTCAAAACACCAGTTTTCATTTACAGTGATGATAAAATGTCTGTGTTGTTTATATGCCTGTTTCTAATCCATTTAATCATTTGTATGCAATAAAATGTACTCTGTATGGTGTATAAAGTCACATAACCATCACCATTAAGATACAGGACAGTTCCCTTATTCATCCAAATTCTCTCACCCTGCCCCTTTCTAGCCCCTGCTCTTTGGTCCAGCAATAAAAATGAAGAAACTAGGGACAAACACTGCAATCTGGATGAGTCTCAAATGCATGAGGCTAAGGTAAAGAAGCCAGGTTCAGAGCTTTGAGGTATGAATGAGGAGTAGCTGCAAAGGGGCACAAGATTTGTATTTAGGCTGATGGAAATGTTCTGAAATTAGATGATGGCAATCATCACACGACTCTGTAAATATGCTAAAAATCAGTGAATTGTACAACTAAAAATATACTAATTTTATGGTATGTAAATTACAACTCCACAAATATTTTATTTTTGTTTATTTAGAGACAGAGTTTCACTCTGTCGCCTAGGCTGGAGTTCAGTGGAGCAATCTTAGCTCACTGCAGCCTCAAACTCCTGGGCTCAAGCCATCCTCCCACCTCTGCCTTCCAAGTAGCTGGGACTACAAGCAGGCACCATTACACTCAGCTAAATTTTAAATTTCTTGTAGAGATGAGGTCTCACTTTGTCGCCCAGGCTATTCTCGAACTCTTGGCTTCAAATGATCCTCCCACCTCAGCCTCCCAAAGTGCTGGGATTACAGGCATGAGCCACCATACCCAGCCTCCATAAAGACTTAAAAAATATTATCTTACATCAAATTTTGTTTTTCAAAAAAAAAAAAAAAGATATTTCACTGGGATCGCATTCTAGAAAGGCAAAACTACAGGAATAGAAAATTGATAAATGTGCCCCTTTACAAATAAATGAAGTTAATGAAAAAATACTTTGATTTAAATGAACGCTAAGAATGAATGCATGGAGATGACGTAAACTTCATTCAGGAAGCTGGTATGATGAGCGTGGGCTTAGGGACTGATCTGTTTGCCGGAGTCCCTGGGTGGATGGGGATGCGCCCGTGCTACCATTCCCAGGGCTGGGGTACGTGCCCCAGCGCAGGTTTGCATAACCTCCCACCCGCAGCCAACACGTCCACTTACTGTGGCGGTGCCGGAGACCGTCTGAGCGCTCGTGTCCGCCGGGCTCTGCTCGGAGTGCGTCTGGGCGGGAGGGTACAGGTTTAACGTGTGCTCGGGAACCGTGGTCTGGCCTGTGTACTCTGGCGCGGGGTGGGGATGAGGGGCCGTGTATTCCGCGGGGATACCGTTTTGCGGGGGAGCAAACTGGGCCGAAGCGTAAGGCTGAGCCATTGTGTCAGGGGCAGCGGCTGCTTCCTGATTACCCTGAAAAATCAAAAAGGTGGAAAGAGGGAGAACATCATGAGAAGCCACGCTTCAGAAACCTTCCTCCCAGATCCCTGGACGATCGTGCACTGCGTACTTTCTAGGGGTCACCATGGTGCTACCAGCCCGAGATGGACCAATCTATGTTCATCTTCACCAGACCCCATAAGGAAACAGTAACCATCACTTCTCCCCATTTTACAGATGCAGAAACTGAGGCTTGGAAAAAATAGTCACTTTTCCCAAGCCACCCAGCCTAATATTCAAAGACGAGGAGGGTCTGTGGCTTTACTAGATTGGAATTTTTTTTTTTTTTTTTTTTTTTCTGGCAGATCCTTTTCATTTCATTCCCATTTTGGAAACTGTGAGCATTTAGTTGTCCGCAGTGACAGCAGAACCTTGATTTGATACTTAAAGTGCCAAGAGAGATTAAATTGAACGTGTGTGTTCTTGAGAGGAGAGACAATTTATGTAAGCATTTGAATTTAATCAAAGTTTTATGTGACTTGGCTCACATAATGGGAAGAGGGAGTATCCTTTTAATGGTCCTAGTGTCTGTGTGGTTGTGTGTTATGTTGTGTGTGTGTGTGTGTGTGATGTCCTCAGTGCCAAAATAAAGCAGCTGATAAAAATTCAGGGCCTAATTTGGACAACGATTGTTCCCTCTGACATCCCCATTTTAAGCATTTCTGAAAAATATTGGATTTAACTCTTAGTCTCATTAGTCCATGCCTCTCCCTCCCTGCCTTGCTTTTTTATGAGCACGGAGTATTATATAACAATTCATTCTTCAGATCTAGGCAAAACATGCAGTGTGACAATTACAGCCAACTCAGAAGAATTTTAAAAACACACACAACAAAAACCTGAATTCAAATGCTTCCATTTCAGGAAACATCTCTCTCTACCTCCTCCTCCACAGTCCTACCACGACACACACACACATGCGCGCACACACACACACACGGCATAAGAAATGGTAACCCAAAGGTCCAAATTTTCCATGGTCTCAGGAGATGGGATCAAACAGTCAGAAAGACAGAGAGAGGAAAAAAACTTAGCAATTAAGCACACGAAATAGCTGCCTCTCCCATTGTCTGTGGTGAATTAGATGTGACTTTAGCCCTCGTACAATGATCAGGGCAAAAATATCAGAATTGCTCCTTATCTCTTTGGTACTCGCCACCAACATCCGAAATCCTCTTTCTCTAAAGCAATTTGAGTGCAGCAAAAACATGATGACAGAAAGAAGGGAAGAAAAAAATAAGTTTGTTCTCAGAGCAGCACACAGAACTGGTGCATTTGTTTAGAAGGGACCTTAATTAGAATGTTAAAGATGACACTTGGAAGAGAACTAAGCTTAGGATAAGTTTAAACATTTTACAAGTAAAAACATTCCCATCAGGCTCTTCCCTCCTCCAGACAAATTTCTCCAAATGTCTGTGCCATTGGAAACAAAAGGACACAAGCGTTTCTTTCTCTTTCTAACATTTTCCCATAGCACTGGGGCCATGGAGGGTGTGCCTATGCTGAGGCTGAGTTGCTGCTATCCATAAGCAGTTAACCCTGCCCATCTTGGGAAGCCACAGAAGACATGCACTGATACTGCTGGTCTGTCATCACTCCTGTTTCTTCAACAAGACCCCAGTTTCCTTCTGGGGGACAGTCCCACTCTCAGCCTGTATGGTGCAAATATAGTTGAACCCAGCTCCTGGTCACTGCGAGATGAGCCATAGGATACCAGCCTGGCCATTCAGAAGGTCCCACTGAAACAGTCCCGTGGATTTGGGTTCATGCACATCTATCGAGTGAGTCCATTAGTGCGTTAAGGCCTAGCCACACCACTGAGTCCCAGTCACCCCGGGGTTTTGCTGTAGTTTTGGGGAAGAAGTTCTCTTTCCACTCTGGCAGCTGTAAAAACAACATAAGCCTGGAGCTGCCAAGAACTGACACTTAGGCTGGGCATGTTGCCTCACGCCTGTAATTCCAGCACTTTGGGAGGCCAAAGCAGGTGGAATACTTGAGATCAGGAGTTCGAGACCAGATTGGGCAACATGGTGAAACCCCATCTCTACTAAAAATACAAAAATTAGCCGGGCGTGGTGGCACATGCCTGTAATCTTAGCTACTCGGGAGGCTGAGGCAGGAGAATCACTTGAATGTTGGAGGTGGAAGTTACAGTGAGCTGAGAGCGCACCACTGCACTCCAGCCTGGGCCACAGAGCAAGATTCTGTAACAACAACAACAGAACTGCCACTTGAAGGGGACCTACCTACAGGTGAGGCCAAACTAGAGGAAAATGAAGAGAAGAAACTGAGGAATAGAGAGGTTTCTACTGAGTCCCAGTGACATCATTTGAGTCTTGAATCCAGCTTTACCCACAGTTAGCACCACCCCTGTTTGTTTTAGTTACACAAGTCAGTAAACGTCCTATATTTTAACAGCTTTACTTAGATATCATTAACATAAAAATTATTTATGTAAGGTGTATAACATGATGTTTTGACATATGTATACATTGTGAAGTGACCACATTCCAGGTAATTAGCATATCCATCACTTCTACATGATTTCCATTTGTGTGTGTGGTGAGATTTAATTTAAGATCTATCCGCTTAGCACATTTCCAGTATATAATACAGTATTTTTAACTCTTGTTCCCATGCTGTACTTAAATCTCCAGAACGTATCTGTCTTGCAAAACTGACACTTTATACCCTTTATCTCATTTTTTAAGCTACTTTTTCTGTTACTTACAACCAAAAGGGTCTTGACTAATTAAAAAAAAAAAAAAAAAAAAAAAAAAAAACTTCTGCTGTTTTATAACTAAACTAGTGTCTTTTCTTTTTCTAGGCTGTTCAGGGAACATATCCTTCTGTACAGAAATTTCATAGCGATGCCACTTCTCTATGGGTGATGAAAAGCCCCAGAAATGTTGGGATCTTGGGAACCATCTGATGAGACATTCATTGTGCCAGAGGCAGCTTCTGCTCAAAGGTCTGTTTCTGTCTCCCCAACCTTCTACCTGGCCCATCTCTGAATTGAAAGATAGACTTGCGTAAACTCTTCCATAGCAGTGGTGTGGACAATGATCATATGAAGACAAAGGCTTCCCTCCTCCACCTCCAGCAGAAGATACTTTCACCAGGAACATATATAACCCTGGGGGCTTTTCATCAGTGCAGAGCAACCTCAGGAAAAGTGGCCCATTCCTACTAGTTCCTGCAAAAAAGCCAAGGCTCCTTGTAGACTTGGAGCTATCTCTGTATCGAACAGAGAAGGGTCATGCCCTCCAGAAGCTTATAGTAAGTTAAGGGAGAAGAGCTCCATCCTCTCAACTCCATCAAGTCTTCACATTCACTGCCCCTCAGCTTGGAAAGCCTCACCTCCCACTTGCCCAGCTAGTCCTTACTCTTCCTTCAGTTCGCATCAAGAGTCCCTCCTCCAGCAGGCTTTCCTTGATGCTGAAACCCAGTCAGTTGCCCATCCCCTTTACTCCACTGCAGCTGGATAGTCATAGCTCACACAGCTCCAAGTACTGCCATGGCCTGTTTATTTGTCTATGAGCTCCCTGAAAACAGGACACTCTGCCACATTCCCTGTCCCATCTCCATGGTCCAACAGCATACTAGCTGCAAAGTGGATATTTATAAATGTCTGCCAAGTGAATATGTGCTTGAAAAATGACCTCTGGGCTCTGTAAAGCCTAGTCTGGCAGCAGGAGATAGGGTAGGGGGATGAAGAGAGGACCTAGCAAATGACTCATGAGGCAAACCTGGCCCAAATTTTGTTTTTGTAAATAAAGTTTTATTGGAACACAGCCATGCTCATTTATTTACTGTCTGTAGCTGCTTTTGTACTACAAATGCAGAGTTGGATAGCTGTGACAGAGACTGCCTAGCCCACCAAGCCTGAATGATCTATTATCTGGTCCTTTGTGGAAAATGTTTTCTAATAGCTGTGGCAGAATGTCATTAGATATGGGGTCACCAGTTGAGAAGCCATTATTGCATAAATAGTTTGGGCAGGAAATAAAGCAGGCAGTGAAGCAGAAAGAGACAGAAAGGGGCTGTATTCTCTCTAAACCAAAGACGGGTGATAGCTAGTCTTGGAGACTGGCAATATTGAAAATGGTGCAAAAACAGTGAGTCAGAATCTTTTGGGGAATTTACTTTCCATTAGCAAATCTTTAACCTGTAAACACACATGCACACAGGCTTTAAATCTGCATAAGTGGGCTTTGAGCAGAAGGTTCATGATGGCCTCAGACTTCCATGAAAAGCAGCCCCTTCTCCTCACTGGTCCTCAGAAGAAAATCTAATAGGTGGCAGGCACTGTGCTGGGCGCCTCATACCGGCAGTTCTTCCAGAGTGGTGACTGCTCCCCACAGGACATAAGGCAATGACAGGAGACAGTTTTGATTATCACAAATGAGGAAGGATGTGCTACTGCCATCTAGTGGGTGGAGGCCAGGGATGCTGCTAAACATCCTACAGTGTACAGGACTGCCCTGAACCACAAAGGACTGTCCCACCCCAAATGTTAATAGTGCCAAGGTCCAGAATCCCCACTTTGCATGCAATGCATCTCTAATCTCAATTTACCTTGTCATCAAAGATGCTCCAGGCCAAAGCTGGGAATAATTATTCAAGGTCACAGCCACAGATAGTTCTTAGGGAAGCCAAAAGTTAAACCAAGGCATCTCTTATCTAGCAAGAGAATCACCTGGTGGGGAGTTCACTTCGTTCACTTCATTCATTCATTCATTCTTTTTATTTTATTTTTTTGAGACAGAGTTTTGCTCCTGTTACCCAGGCTGGAGCGCAATGGTGGGATCTCGGCTCACTGCAACCTCTGCCTCCCAGGTTCAAGCGATTCTCCTGCCTCGGCCTCCCGAGTAGCTGGGATTACAGGTGCCCACCACCAGGACTGGCTAATTTATTGTATTTTTAGTAGAGATAGGGTTTTACTATGTTAGCCAGGCTGGTCTCAAACTCCTGGCCTCAAGTGATCCACCTGCCTCGGTCTCCCAAAGTGCTGGGATTACAGACATGAGCCACCGCACCTGTCCACTTC
>NC_037688.1:75109440-75126686 GCF_003255815.1 Theropithecus gelada
ACAATCAGAGAGATGCAACAGAACATGGGTCCTTAGTCAGTGGAACATGAGTTCCTTGGGTATTCTTTTAAAAATATCAGATTCCGGCCTGGCGCGGTGGCTCACGCCTATAATCCCAGCACTTAGGGAGGCCAAGGCGGGTGGATCACGAGGTCAGGAGATTGAGACCATCCTGGCTAACACGGGGAAACCCCGTCTCTACTAAAAATACAAAAAATTAGCCGGGTGTGGTGGTGGACGCCTATAGTCCCAGCTACTTGGGAGGCTGAGGCAGGAGAATGGCGTGAACCAGAAGGCGGAGCTTGCAGTGAGCTGAGATTGCACCACTGCACTCCAGCCTGGGCGAAAGAGTGAGACTCTGTCTCAAAAAAAAAAAAAAAAACAAAACAAAAAACAAAAAACAAAAAAACACATCAGATTCCAAGGCTTCACACCAGACCTACTGCCTCTGGATCTCTGAGGGTAGGATCCAGGGACGGGCACTGTCAAAAGGTGCCCCAGATAGTTCTGATACCCAATCCTGGAGAACTGTCAGTCTGATCTCTTAGGCTGTAAGACCCATGTAGGGGATCATCATATCAACATTTTTTAAATGAAATAAACTACACACATGAGAGAAGAATAAAATACTTAAGAGTTTGTATTGTTTCATGAAAACTTTATGTGGAGGAATGGGTTCAGAGTGTAAAATCTTTTATGAATTGTGGTAAAAATAAATAAATGGAAAGAAAACCACTATGCTGGGCCAGGTAATTTCTAGTGTTAGTTACTATCTAACCTTTTAATGCCGTGACTATGAAATCAAAGTCAAATATCGAGGCATCAAGAGCATAATGGTGAAACTATTGGCAAGCCATTCAATATGTGACCCAGTTTCCTTATTCTTAAAATATAAATAGTAATATATATTATTCTTCACAGTGAGACTCTTATGATGCCTTAGAGGGAAAAAATCTACTAGAATGTATTTTAGAATCTAGAATGTCCTGTATGCACATACGTCCCATTGTGGAGATAAAACTGGTCCTCCTTCTAGTCCAGTGAAGTTCTTCCTCTAGAGAATCCAGGAAGAAGTGATGTGTGTTGGACTCTAACCTACTTTAGTGAATACTAAACTCATTATGGTACCTTTGGCAGATAAGAAAACTGATGTGCCAAACAAATGAAAAATACTTGCCAACACATGGATCTAGTACATTAGTAAGGGAAAGAACCAGGATTTTAACATAGTGTGGTCTTATTGAAGAATTCTTGTTACTGAATCCATAATAAGATAAAGATGAAGATGGTGGTGGTGGTAGTGGTGGTGATGATGGTGATAGTAATAATGGTGATGGTGATGATGATGTCTGGTAACGAGGATAAGAAATAATCAGCACACCAATTATGAGCTGGTTATTGTTCTAAGCACCAAGCATAGAAAATTCAACAAAGTAGCTTTGCCTACATTACCTCATTTAAGAAGAATCCAATGTGCTGCGTCTTTTTATCTTCTTTTTCAAGCTAGGTGGGATTACTTGCTCATGCTCACACAACTTGTTAGTGCTAGGTGCTCAAATCTGTCAGAATCCTACATTGTATATTCTTATATACTTGGAGATGAATTCAAATCTGACCACATTTAGATAAACATATAAACTTTTGTTCTGATAACTACGCCAGCTTATAGAATTTTTTTTGAGATGGAGTCTTGCCCTGTTGCCCAGGATGGAGTGCACTGGCGTGATCTTGGCTCACTGCAAGCTCCTCCTCCCGGGTTCAAGCAATTCTCTTGACTCAGCCTCCAGAGTAGTTGGGATTACAGGTGCCCGCCACCACGCCCGGCTATTTTTTTTGTATTTTTAGTAGAGACAGGGTTTCACCGTGTTAGCCAGGATGGTCTCGATCTCCTGACCTCGTGATCCGCCTGCCTCTGCCTCCCAAAGTGCTGGGATTACAGGCGTGAGCCACCGCGCCCGGCCAGAAAGTTATCTCTTGAACAAAGAACTCTGAAGTTGTGCTGAAGCCATAATTCATAGAATCCAACAAACAACAAAGATGACAGAATCCACGTTACAGATTCTAGCAAAGCTACCTGTCTCATTTCACTTCCCCAGCCTCAATAGGGAAGCACAGATAGAGGATGGAAGCCATCTTGCCATGGCTGACAAACACCAGCCCCAGAAACACAAGCCAACCGAGTGGGCGGCTGACTTGCAGTGAGGAGGTGTTATGTTTGCAAAATGTTCCATCCTGATTTTCCATTTGGAGTTACAGAAGGCAATGGAGAGGTTGTTTTTCTCAACTCTTTAAAAGTCACTGACAATAAAATATTTATGCTACTTTGTGTAAGTCACAGACCTGGATATGGTCACTTCTGAGGTGATAATTCCAAAGGGAAACATGGTTAACCCTTAAAAAATTAGCAACATCCAGAACAAGTGAAGTTCCCAACCAACGCATCAGGCACTTAGGAAGATGGAGTTTCTCACTTTTCCAGGGTCTCACAGGACCCTGTCTTACCGTTTAAAACCCCTGTCAAAGTATGACATTATATACGCATTGTGGTGTCCATCTCCAACTGGACTGTGAACTCTATGAGTACAGGAACCTCGTCTGGTTTCCTTTTTTTTTTTTGTCTATCACTGTTGCCTCAAGCATCTCAAACAGTGTCTGAGGTGCACACACATGCAAGCACACATACACACACAGACACATACAAAAGCATTCAAAATGTTTTGTTGAATAAAAAATGAATCCCAAGCTAGTCCCTTCATTTTTACTAGTACTGAGACATGTTCTGACTCACTCAGCACCTCGGGGCACTGAGCGCAAGGTCAAAACCATCCACTGTTGCCCTGCATTACTGAAAAAGTTTCCCCATTGGAATATCCGAACACTGCACTGAAGCATTTCTTGCCAGAAAGGCATGCCGCATAGGGCTTCACCTGTCTGTTTGTGAAATTGCTGCAAATGCCTTATTATTGCCTGTTATTAATATAAACTAACAACCGGAGCAGCTGGTATTCTTCGAGCACCTTCTAAGTATCGAACAATGTTAGTCACTATATATACACACATACACACGTATATATACACGTATATATGTGTATATGTGTGTGTGTATATATATACATATATATATATTATAGATAAAGGAAATGACCTCACTGTTGGAGAAACACTTAGATTTGAGGTCTGGATTTGTACTTATTCACTTCAAGACCTTATGTTTCCTTATCTGTGAAGTGGAAACACTAAAAATGAGTTTATTACTCTAGCTCCTGTGGAGATGAAGTGAGATTTTATGTATATATATGTATGTGTGTGTATATATATATGTATATGTATATGTGTGTATATATATGTGTAATCTCACTTCATATGTGTGTATATATGTGTATGTATATATGTATATGTGTGTGTATATGTGTAATGTCACTTCATGTGTCTGTATATATGTATATGTATATATGTATATGTGTGTATATATGTGTAATCTCACTTCATATGTGTGTATATGTATATATGTGTGTATATGTGTCATCTCACTTCATATGTGTGTATATATGTATATTTATATGTATATGTGTGTATATATGTGTAATCTCACTTCATGTGTGTGTATATATGTATATGTATATATGTATATGTGTGTGTATATATGTGTAATCTCACTTCATATGTGTATACATATATATAATCTCACTTCATCTCCACAGGAGCTAGAGTAATAAACTCATTTTTAGCACACCCACTTCATAGATAAGGAAACATAAGGTCTTGAAGTGAATAAGTGCAAATCCAGACCTCAAATCTAACTCTTTCTCCAACAGTGAGGTCCTTTCCTTTATCTATAATTGACCTTTTGGTGGGCTAAGATAAGAGGTGATATTTGTGAGAGTTACGGTGGAACAGTTCACCATAAAATATTTTTGAGACATTCTAACAAAGCCTTTTAGTATCCTAGGCAAAATTAGAGGTTGCCAAAAAGGCGCAAGACCGTGTTCCTGCCATCCTAAGATCCAGAACCCAGGTAGGTTAATCACGTTAATGATGATAGTGTTACTGATAACATTCTTGATAATAACAATAATACAATTAGAAGGGCTTAAGCCACATGCTTGCCACTGCCCTAAATGTTCTGTAAATAGAACTTCCATCAATGCAGCCAACAGCCCAATGATATAGGCAAAAACATCATCTTCATTTCATAAATAATAGGCTTTGAGAGGCTAAGAAAATTATCTCAGGTCACGATGGTTGCATGAAGAAATTTATACCAACCAACCCAACTCTGAGCCCAGAGCCTAGCCTATGACTGTCATTATTTTCAACTTTTTATTTTCGAATAATCAAAGAGATATAATTATACAGAGTTTCAAAAAATATAGAAGAAGGTCTTGGGTACCGTCCATTCATTTTCCCCCATGATAACCTCTTGCATAACTATAATACACTGTCAAGACCAGAAAGCACGGCTGTTGTAAGTACTTGGCTATCAATACAACCATCACCACTGCCATCCATTCCTGAGTGACAGCTAGGGCTTCCCATCACTGCCACAGATATACTTGTATGGGCAGAAGGGCAGATGGACAAGTAGAAAATCAAACTCTGCAAATAAACATTGGCAAAAGTGAATTTTTGTAAGGCAAAGAACAGATACATTTTGAATTTTAATTCAATAGGGATTCTCCACCTCCTGGGTATGCAGGAAGCCTCAATCCTGAACAGACTTTCATAATCCAACTCCTTTCACCAGCCCACTTTTTCTAAAGGGGGAAAAGTTGTTACTAGTACCACCAGAGTAACATCAGTGTCAAATTCACATTCAAGATAAATTTAGATAACTTGTGCTATTGCTAATACTACTACATTTAACCACATCCACAAGAGGAAAAGGATGGATTCTGTCCCCTTAAATAGCTGGCGTGCAGTTACCCTACAGATATAGTTTGAGATAATATCGCCATGTGACTTATTCCATCATAGCTGTCCAGAGTATTCTCTGTCTGCTTCTAAAGAAGGAAACTGATAGATCTAATGTGAGACAACTTTCTTCGTAAGAGAGGAAGTCCTCATACATACAAACAGAACCAAATAGCTTCGAGAGACAGCAACTCCGCCATGAATGTTGCTGACTACGGCATCCCACTAAGAATGTCACCAAGGGTCTCTTGCTAGATTTGGAAAATTGGGAGCATTAAGTCACACGGATGAAAGGAGAATCATATACCCTCCCCACTGGGATTAGGTTACAGATGACGGAATGTTCCTGTGAAGAGAAAAGTAAACATTCTAGCTACAAAGTAGTGCAAGGAGTGGATACCATCATCTTGGACATGGATAAATTCAGAATAATATATGTTTTTATTTTTAAGACAGAGTCTCGCTCTATCACCCAGGCTGGAGTGCAGTGATGCGATCTCAGCTCACTGCAACCTCAGTGTGCCAGATTCAAGCGATTCTCCTGCCTCAGCCTCCCGAGTAGCTGGGATTACAGGCACCTGCCACCACACTTGGCTAATTTTTGTAGTTTTAGTAGACAGGGAGTTTCATCATGTTGGCCAGGCTGGTCTCAAACCCTGACCTCATGATCTGCCCATCTTGGCCTTTCAAATTTCTGGGATTACAGGCATGAGCCACTACTCCCAGCCAATTCAGAATCATTTCTTCTTATACCACATTGTAAATTTTTCTACCCATCAAAAAAGTTTGTGCCACACTACCACTAATCGACATACCTTCGATTTCTTCTTCAGCCCCTTCTCAAAGCTAGGTACCTAAACATAGCCTAAACAATCCAATGGCTTTGTGGAGGCATGATATAGTGAGAACTTAGCAACTACCTGCCACCCCCACATTGCTTATAAAGAATGTACAAAGCCAAGCATCTGCCTGTAGTTTTAATTATTCAATTTTCTTACATGAAAACCAGAGACCTCCCATAATGTTGTAAGCTCCTTAAGGGCAGGTGCTTGTCCATGTATCTTTAATGGTTCCCTCTTTTTCTTTTGCACATTGTAATCAGGTGTTTGACATGATAAATATCGTTGGCTTGCATTCACCTCACTTGTAGAAAGATGTCTAATCTGGTTACTGCAACAGGCAAAGATGATAAAATATGACCTTGTCTTTCATTGTGCGTTGCATAAGTTTTAGCCTCTCATAGTTTGCCAACTGAAAAAAAAAAAAGGCTGTCATAAAATGAATGATAGTGGGACTTGGAAGAAATGAAATTAGGAGAGACTGCCAGAAAGCAAGGGCAATGAACTATCCAAATAGGCAAGAACATGATACTCATGCAATTGTTTCAGGAGTTAAGTATTGAGTATCTGTTGGATGGCAGGGACTGTGCTGTTTGGGGGCTACACTGTGAATAAGATAGACATAGCCCAGGTACCTCTATAGGTACAGGCTGGCAAGGGTCATAGAATAGCCTAGAGATTTACAGTGCAATAGGGTACATGCCCAGAGAAGAGAAATGTCAGAAACGAAAGGATTTATCAGGTAAGGTTTTCCAGAAGAACTGATGTCTAACCTGAGGGTCTTGAAGACGGAGCAGGAAACAGCCAGGTGGTAGGATATAGACTGACAAAACAATATGTAGAAAGGCCAATTGCAATGGTAAATGTTAGGATAGAATATCTCATACTCAGGGTGGCAGCATCAGTGAAAACAAAGCAGAAGAAAGCAATGAGGACATTTTCAGAGTCATAGGACCTATAAAATAGAGAGCTGGGCTGACGACCTGGAGGCTACTGGATTGTAAGTCTCTCAAAAGCAGAGACCTAGTTTCTGTCTTATAGGACACCATATCCCCAGCACTATCAGAATGGCATGCACAGAGTGAGTGATCAAACACGATTTGATTAAATCAAAGAGTAAATGCAACAATGATACATGCCAAGACAAAGCTGTCTTATGCATTCCCTTGTCTTAGGAAAGAAGGAAGAAGGGTAAGAACAGAGAGGGGGCTGATAATTTAAGCTACATATTGACATTACCTTCTCACTGGAAGTAACTCTAATGCTTGAAATAGAAGAAATAAGCAGAGGAAACAAGTAGTCACTTTAAGTAAATAGGCCAAAGGATCATTCTCTTCTCCATCACCATCATCACAATATCTCAGGTGGGGTGTATTAGTCTGTTCTCACACTGCAAGTAAAGACATACCTGAAACTGGGTAATTTATAAAGGAAGGAGGTTTAATTGACTCACAATTCATCATGGCTGGAGAGGCCTCAGGAAACTTACAATCATGGCAAAAGGGGAAGCAAACATGTCCTTCTTCACGTGGTGGCAGGAAGGAGAAGGGCCGAGCAAAGCAGGAGGAAAGCCTCTTATAAAACCATCAGATCTCGTGAGAACTCACTCACTATTACAAGAACAGCATGGAGGTAACTGCCCCCATGATTCAATTACCTGCCACTGGGGATCCCTCCCATGAGACGTGGGGATTATGGGAACTAGAGTTCAAGATGAGATTTAGGTGGGGACAGAGTCAAACCATGTCATGGGGATAGGTTGTAAAGGTTATTGGGAGCATTTAAACATAATCTTTTTTAGCCTTAATACAATATTGAAAGAAAATCAGAATGGGTTTCATATTGAATGGAAGAAGCTGAGGGCCAGGTAGCTCAGTGAAATGCCCAAATCATATCTAGTGATATGAATCCTAGAAGTATTTCCAGTACATCAAACTGTTCCCTAAGTTTTTCATCCATATGACCTGACAAGTCTAGCTACAACAATAGGCTTAGTTGCATGATGCATTTCTAGGTTTCCTCCATTTCCATCTCATAAACTTTTAAGGGGGAATAAGAAAACTGAATATGGACATTGTAACAGTTGAAACAAACTGGCTAGACCTCTCATCAGAACAAAGGGGAAAAACAGCTTCACTGGACTTACCAATTCAGTACAACCCAACTACGCAGAAGCACACATTACTGAAGTTACTACTATTTTGTAAGTATGTTCAAAGGAATTGAAACCAAACAGTTCCATCTTGGCAATGGAAAAGCCAAGTTCAGTAACTGGCCATGGCCCAATAAGAGCATCTCTAAGCCTACACATCAACTAGTGTCTCCACTTGAGACTGGATAACCTGTAATTCTTCATATGATCAGTGCATAAATATTATTCTTCTGTAGCTAAGGATGTGTGATCTTTTAAGGACATCTGCCTGATTGAATGCTGAGCCCAGTGGGATGCAGCTTAGAGTAGTTCAGGGCCTGACTGACTTGAGGAAGAAGAGGTTTTGCATAACGTCAAGGTGCACTCAAGGAAAACCAGGGGTTTTTGGAAATATGGAAAATGTTTGCCTGATTGGTAAATCAGAGGGAAGAAGCATAGCAGTGAACTTTTTTTTTTTTTTCCAGATACTCACAGTGTATAAGTCTGGCCCAATAATTGTGTGCAACTTAGGACATTGTAGTTAATTGTCTCAACAACTGCGAAGTAGATAATGCCAAGGAAACTGAGAATAATCGACATTAAATATGTCTAATTCAAAACACCGCCAAAGGAAAGCCTTAGTATATGTTGAGTTGCGATTCTGGTGCATTTGTTTTTGCATAGTCTAACTGCCCATTGGCTGCATTCATCCTCTTCACTTACTTTTTCTCATTTGATTTTTAACACATCTATCTTCTTTAGACAGAATGGAATATTCTTGGAATGCAGTCAATGTAGCCAAAAATTATCTTTATACTCAATTTCTATTTTTTTCATGTATCTGACTTAAATTTATTGAACACATACTGTTATTGGTTGAATTATCTTCTTTTCAAATGCAAATACTAAAGTCCTAGCTCCCAGTGTTTCAGAATGTAACCTTATCTGGGAATGGGGTCACTGCAGATGTAATTAGTTGAGGTCATGCTTGAGTAGGGAGCAGGGTGGGCTTCTAAATCCCATATGACTGTGTCTTATAAAATAGGAAAATGTGGACACAGATATGCACACCATCTGAAGATGAATGGGTGATGCTTCCACAACTCAAGGGATGCCAAAAATTGTCAGTAAACTTCCAGAAGATAGGAGAGCAGCATGGGGCAGATTCTCCTCCCAGTGCTCAGAAGGAACCAGCCCTATCCACACCTTTATCTTAGACTTCAGGCCTCCAGAACTGTGAGCCAGTAAATTTCTATTTGAAGTCACCCAGTTTGTGGTTCTTTGTTTTAGTAGCCCTGGGAAATTAATACATCTATTATGTGCTAGTCATGGAAGACATAGTACTGAGCGATGTCATTGTCTACTTCATGGAGTTTGAGGTCCAGTGATAGAAATGAAACAATTAGGAAAACAGCTAAGGATGCTGTGACATCTTATCCTCTTAATCTGTTGCTTATACACTTACACTTAAGAGCAGAAAGTTGGGGCACGTGTCAATTTTCATGTGATCTCATTTGCTCTCTGTGAAGCAGATATTGTAATCCTAGTCAGAGAACTTTAAGAGCTTGCTAGATGTGCTCAAGCATTGTGGTTTCACCTTGCTGTCCTAACATGGTAGCCACTAGCCATGTATGGTTATTGGGTGTTGAAATGTGGCTGGTCTGAAACAAGGTGTGCTGTGAATGGCAACTGCACACCACATTTCAGAGACATCATACAAGAGAAAGAACGCAACATATCTCTTTAGTAGTGTCAGTTTGATTACATGTTGAATGGTAACACTGGATATACTGGGTAAGTAAAATTATTCTTGGTTATATATTGGGATATATTTGCTTGAATAAAATATTGAAATTAAAGTCACCCATTTTGTTTTGCCTTAATATGGCTACTAGAAAGTTTAAAAAAAATACCACATATGTGATTCATATTTGTGACCACTGTTATATTTCTGTTGGACAATGCTAGTTATACTCATTGGTTCAGGTGTCACAGAGGCTGAGTTAGACCCATGCACACCATTAGCTAGTTCATTAACAGAGCTGAGACTGAACTTAGACTATTTAAATTTGAAGCCACCACTCCTTTACAATACCAAACTACCACATTGGCACCAAAGGTGAACATTTTTAGAAATGGGCTCATGGAGATACATCCAGAACAGGGAAGCTTGATCCCCATCCCACCCCACACCCCACCTTTGTTATTCTTCACTTTACCTTTCTGCACAATTACAGCATCAACCCCAAGACAGCCTTCACAGAAGGCTGCTTAGGAACAGAACATAACTTTCACTCTACCAAATCCGACAAAGCTCCCAAGTCTCAGAGAATCTGTCTAAAGTACCTATTTGGGGACAGGAGAGGTAAAAGGCTTTTAAAAACTTGTTTTAACTCTGTGTGAAATCAACTGACTAATATTTATACTAGGCAGCTTTCTGCAAAGATGAAATAAACTCTCTACAAATAGCCTACAGAGCTCAGACATTCGCTGTGTGTGAGGTCAGAGAAGAGCTCTTGAAAACGCTTCAGTACGCAGAATGCTTAAGGCATCCATAGACATTCTGAGTTAGATCTTGCTCCGCAAGGTTATCCATTGAATTTGATCAGAAAGAAACTAGTTCTTTTTAAAAGTCTCAGTGACACATGGTAGGATATCCTGCATTCACTGATTCCTTTGAGATGTAGTTTTTAACTATATTTAGAAATGCACTAGAGGTACCTTTATCCACTGTGTCTGGCCCCCAGTAGGCTCACAATAAGCATTTGTTTTTGCGTTAATATAAAATACATTCAGAGATATGAAAATAGTCCCTGCTCTAATGCAGATTAAGATCTGGATAAAGAGAGATACCAAAAAATCAATGATCAAAGCAAGTGTCATGGATTTTATAAGTATAAATTATTATAGGGGGCAAAGAAGAAAGCTCTCAATTCAGAGACAGGAGGTATCAAATGCTTCTTAAAGGATGTAATGGTTGAGAGGAATCTTAAGGAGATGTTGGAGTGAGTTAGGTGAAAATTCAAGGGAGAGGAAAAGCACACACTCAGCATCAGGGCATAAAAGAACACAAAAAACAGGATGATATGGCTGGAGTATGGGTGTGGTGAAGATTTAGCAGGAACTGGGGCTAGAAAATAAAATTGAGGGTGTAGGAAGAGAATCAGAAAATGACACGTAAAGTACTTTGGATTTGATCCTTTAAGTAATGGGAGGCCATTGAAGAGTTCCAGGCATGGGATTCGCATGGTCAGATTTGTGTCTTAGAAAGACCACTCTAGCCACTAAATGGCTAGTAGGCTGGAGACAGGAAAGGGTGTGGACATGGAGAGAGGCACAAAGAAGACTACTGTCACTTATGGGAGACGTGACAAAGTCAAGTGGAGACAGAGAAGCTCAGACAAAACCGGAGGCTCACCCTCAGGACAATTTCTTCACATCTGTATGGGTACCAATGGCTCTAATCCTGATTTTTTCAGTCCGTCCTGTGTCCAGTGCAAAATAACTAATTTTTAAACTTGTATTTCAATAGGATTCTAGTGATTTATTTTTTATTTTCTAAAAGAAAATACAATTTGAAGCAATTACACGATGCAAACTGTTTCTTTTTTTCTGTTCTGTAGTCTTTTCTATGAGAACACTGCAGTAGTCAAATTTAAAAAAAAAGTCTTTGTTAAGGTTTACATTGTTGGAATGTAAATACATTCAAGTAAACTGAGGCCTTGCTATGACCACTGAATGTGGACGAGTACTTGAACACATACTTTGGGGGTAGATAAACGATATTGATGATGATGATGATGAAGAAGAAGAAGAAGAAGAAGAAGAAGAAGAAGAAGAAGAAGAAGAAGAAGAAGAAGAAGAAGAAGAAGAAGAAGAGACTCATTTATACACCCTGACTGACTGACATCTATTACCTTATTACATCCCCATAAGGGCTGTGAGTTAGATATTACTATCCGCATTTAAAAGGTAAGGAAACTCGGCCAGGCGAAGTGGCACCCCTCTAATCCCAACACTTTGGGAGGGCAAGGCAGGTGGATCACCTGAGGTCAAGAGTTCAAGACCAGCCTGGCCAACATGGTGAAACCCTATCCCTACTAAAAATACAAAAATTAGACAGATGTGGTGGAGCATGCCTGTAATCCCAGCTACTTGAGAGGCTGGGGTACGAGAATCACTTGAACTGGGAGGCGGAGGTTGCAGTGAGCTGAGATCATGCCACTGTACTCCAACCTGGGAGACAGAGCGAGACCCTAAGTCAAAAATAAAATAAAAAGGTGAAGAAACTGAGGCCCAGAAGGTAGGATGTGTGCACTGACTCACTGCTGATAGAGACAGAATGTGGACCCAGTCTAGTATCTTTCATCACACCATGTTCTGTAGGATTTTTCTGGAACATTCTTATTGGCTTCTTCTCTGTATCGAAGTACTTATTAAGAATCTACAGGATTCAAACATAAATTTAAATGAGGAACTTCACTGAAATTCTGATTTTCAAAAAAATAATCTAGTATCTTTGAAGGGACAAGGAAAAAAGTAATTTATTTTTTATTTCAATAGGTTTTTGGGAAACAGGCGATGTTTGGTTACATGAATAAGTTCCTTAGCGGGGATTTCTGAGATTTTGGTGCACCCATCACCCAAGCAGTGTACACTATATCCAATACATAGTCTTAAAATGAATGTAGGCCGGGCGCGGTGGCTCAAGCCTGTAATCCCAGCACTTTGGGAGGCCGAGACGGGCGGATCACGAGGTTAGGAGATCGAGACCATCCTGGCTAACACGGTGAAACCCTGTCTCTATTAAGAAATACAAAAAACTAGCCGGGCGAAGTGGCGGGCGCCTGTAGTCCCAGCTACTCGGGAGGCTGAGGCCGGAGAATGGCGTGAACCCGGGAGGCGGAGCTTGCAGTGAGCTGAGATCCGGCCACTGCACTCCAGCCTGGGCGGCAGAGCGAGACTCCGTCTCAAAAAAAAAAAAAAAAAATGAATGTAAAAAAGAAGACTTCCGAGACTTAAAGATGGAATTATATTAAAATTTGAATAAATTCTATACATGCAAAAAAATGGACAAAGGCCACATATAGACACTTCTCAAAAGAAGGTATATACACAGCCAACAAACATATGAAAAAATGCTCATAACCATCATCAGAGAAATGCACATCAAAACCACAATGAGATACCATCTCGTGCCAGTCAGAATGGCTATTATTAAAAAGTCAAAAAACAATAGATGCTGGTGACGCTGCAGAGAAAAAGGATGGCTGATATACTGTTGGTGGGTGTGTAAATTAGTTCAGCCACTGTGGAAAGCTGTTTGAATATTTCTCAAAGAACTTAAAACAGAGCTACTCTTCAACCCAGCAATCCCATGACTGGGTAAATACCCAAAGGAAAAGAAATTGTTATATCAGAAAGACACCTGCACAACTATGTTAAAAAATCACTGCAATATTCACAAGAGCAAAAACATGGAATCAGTCTAGGTGTGTATCAGTGGTGGACTGGATAAAGAAAATGTGGTATCTACATACCATGGAATACTATGCAGCCATAAAAAGAATGAAGTCATGTTTTTGCAGCAACATGGATGCAGCTGGAGGCAATTATCTTAAGCGAATTAATGCAGGAACGAAAAATGAATATCACATGTTTTCATTTATAAGTGGGAGCTAAACATCAAGCACACGTGGTCATAAATAAGGGAACAGCAGACACTGGGGACTACTAAAGTGGCAGGAGGGAATGGAATCAAAAACTACCCATTGGCTTCTATGCTCATTACCTCAGTCCAATATACCCATGTAACAATCCTACGCATGTACCTCCTGTATCTAAAATAAAGAATGAAGAAATTTTAATGCAAAAAAAAATAAAAGTAGATAACACAGTTCCTAATACTAAGGAGCTCAAGCATTTGGGAAGGAGAAACTTCTGCTGAGTTTTGGAATGCAAGCCACTTCCAGAGTCAGAGGGCCTGCTGTTCAAATGCTGGCTTTGCCTCTTACCGGGTGTATGGCCTTGAGTAAGTATCATGACCTTTTTGAGTGCTGGCTCCTCCCTGTTATAATAGAGATACAAATTGCCTACCCTTCATAGGATTATTTCTACAATAAATTAGGTCATGCATGTAAATTTCCTATCACTATGCTGAACACCTCTGTGCTATTATTGCTGTTATTGTTATTTAAAAGAAGTAACTTGGATGGCAGTGTGCAGTGGGTTAGGAAAATTTTCCAGAAAACATAATCTATCAATCCCAGCCTGGGAGGAAAGGAGCATGTTGAGGGAGCTTGACACATCACACCCACCATCGCACAGCGGGCTTGGAAAACAACACACTAGCCGCCAGTGGTAGGAAGGCCAGAGATGGTCTCCCCCAAGTGTGCCTTTAAAATATTGAACTGAGCTTTGGTTCTGATTCACCTAAAAGCATTTAATGGGATGCTTACCTGTGTCTTCAGCAAGGCCAATCTCATGTGAACACCATGCTCAAAACCAGAATTGCAATTGACAACCATCCCAGTCCAAAACATCAGAAAGTGAGGCCATGTGAATTATCTCTTCTCACCTTTATCTATTACAGCTCCCCCACTAGACATTGCTAACTCATGACATACTGTTTAAACCTCTATAACCACTCTCAGAGAAGACATCATTCATAAGCCAATATGAAAATCTCAAAGAAAAAGGTGTCATTGCTTATGAGTGTGTTCTTCAAGTAACTAAGAAATTGTTTTGACTTTCTATGTGAAAATGCAAAATTATAAGAATCCAAACTAAAAGCAAGAGTCTACCGGGATGATGATAAAGATAATGACGATGATAATGATGTTTTTATCAGTGTTCTATTGTTGTAACATATTACCAGAAACTTTGTGGCTTAAGACAATGCAAACATATTTTCTTTTACTTCTGATTTCTCACTGACATAAAGTCAAGGTGTTGCCAGGGCTCTGGAGGCTCTGAGAGGATCACCTATTTCTTTCTTTGCTGTTTTTGAGCTTCTAATGACCACCTGAATTCCTTACCTTGTGGTCTCTTTCTCCAACTTCAAAATGCATCACTCCAGTTTCCGATTCTGTTATTACATTGTCTTCCTCTCTGACTCTGACTCTATGCCTCTGTATTCCCCCTTGTAAGGACTGTTGTGATTACACTGGACTCATATGGACACTATAGATAAATCTCTCCAATTCAATATCCTTATTTAAATCATGTCTGCATAGGTCCTTTTTCCATATAAAGTAACACTCACAGGTTCCAGTGATTATGATGTGGAAAGATTTGTGGGCATTACTGAGTCTATTGCAATGATTTTAGGGGAACACTGTCCGATAAAATGTTCTCAGATGACAGAAATATTCCATATCTGTACCGTCTAATAGAGGAACCTCTAGCCACGTGTGGCTGTTGAGCGCCTGAAAGGTAGATAGTCTGACTGAGTGTGGTAGTCTATTCTTGAAATACCTGAGATTGGGTATTTTATAGAGAAAAGAGGCTCAAGGCCAGGCACAATGGCTCACACCTGTAATCCCAGCACTTTGGGAGGCTGAGGCGGGTGGATCCCCTGAGGTCAGGAGTTCGAGACCAGCCTGGAAAACATGGTGAAACCCTGTCTCTACTAAAACTACAAAAATTAGCTGGGCATGGTGGCAAGCACCTGTAATCTCAGCTACTCAGGAGGCTGAGGCAGGAGAATCCCTTGAACCCAGGAGGCAGAGGTTGCAGTGAGCTGAGATCGCACCATCCCATCACACTCCAGCCTGTGGGATGTCTCAAAAAAAAAAAAAAAAAAAAAAAAGAGGCTTAATTAGCTCATGGTTGGTGCCAGCATCAGTTTGCCTTCTGGGGAGGTCTCAGGGAGCTTTTACTCATGGTAGAAGGTAAAGCAGAAGCAGGCATGTCACATGGTGAGAATCGGGGCAAGACAGAGTGAGGGGGAAGATGGCAACCGCTTTTAAACAGTCAGCTTTCACAATAATTCACTATCATGAGGACAGCACCAAGGGGATGGCACTAAGCCATTTGTAAAACATCTGCCTTCATGGTTCAATCACCTCCCACCAGGCCCTACCTCCAACACTGGGGATTACAATTTGACATGAGATTTAGATGGCACAATGTCTAAATCATATCACTGAGAAACTGAATTTTAATTTTATGTAGTGCCCTTTTAAGTAGCTACATGTGGCTAGTGGCTGTCATCTGAGACAGGACAGTTCTAGGGTAGGTGACAGGCAGCTCTCATTATGTCACCAAGTTTCTACAGTTCTAGGAAATTAAAGAATGATTATAAAGAAGAATCTGATCTCTTGTCACATAGTCATTTAAATACAATCAGCACATCATTAAATTCACTAAGGTAGAAAAGTTGACCCCTATCTTTTTGCAGCACCAAGGACAGAAACAAAAACTTGCTTAGCATCCTCTCCGCTAATCTGCATTCCTCTTATTTGAATTTTTACAATATTCTTATTGGTAAATGAATCTTAAAGAACTGAATTTTATGCCTGCTTAGATTATGTTGTGAATTCCAAATGCAGAAGGCAGACAAAATCATGCTAAGTAGTCAGTTTATTGCGGAGTCTTTTTCCACCTTTTGGCATGGTAAATTTAATGCCGAAAATTGAGCTCGTTCCACAACATACAAGCATGGAACACAGGATTCTGATGCCGGAAACGTGAACGAAGTAGGCTGAGTTTTATCAGCCTAGGCATTAGAAACATAGACTATAATCATCAATATTCAGAATGGCAAAAAGGAACATACAGAATGGTACAATGAAAATTAATTAGATATGGAAGACTGGCCAGAGAAGTTGTAAATTACTAAAATTCAAATTCTTCCTTAAATTTCTGTTAAGTACAAGAACAATGTTATTCCATTTGTTATCAAACATGTTTGAATGGAAATGAACACTATGGCTATAAGGCCCATTAGGATGTGGCACTTTAAGGGAGGGATTGAACAAGTTCTTCGTGGACCACAGAATGAAATGTCCCATTATCTGTTAAGAATAAAGACTCAGGACTGGCACAGTGGTCAGGCCTGTAACCCCAGCACTTTGGGAGGCCAAGGCCAGAGGACTACTTGAGCCCAGAAGTTTGAGACCAGCGTGGGCAACATAGGGAGACCCCATCACTACAAAGATTATATATATATACACACACGCACATATATATATAATTATATATAATATATAATTTTATTCTGTTTGTGTATATGTTCATCAGTCCATCTATATATTATGCATTATATATTTATTATATAATGATTATATACAATATGATTATATAATATATGATTATATATTATATATAATATATATTATATAATATATATTATATATAATATA